>NC_091139.1:29615621-29919121 GCF_041381155.1 Argopecten irradians
AACAGGTTAATCATAAATTCACTCTTGCCAAAGGCATAATTTCAAATTACAGTATTGGTCATCTATAGAATAATGAATTTGTATGATCCCCGTGGGTCTATTACACTAATGACATGTAAACAGAATTAATGCGTGATCGGAATCATACTCAGTATCAAACCTTGAACTAAATATTACATGAGGTCACTGTGTTGTAAGACTTTGTGCACAGGCCAGTTGATATAAGTTAAGGTCGTTGCGAATTACTTTTGTAAAAAGAAGATAGGTATTGTTAGCCTAAGTATCATTTATTGTAGAGCAATACTTAATCAAATCGTGATTTTTAACAATTTACAATGCATACCCCTTCTTCTTCAGCATGGACACATCATATCGCTGTCACAACTATATGCTGAAAACTTCCTTTTCAATGACAATTACAGTATTTACATGTATATAAGCGATAAGGCAAAGTGAATTAATAAAAAAATAAATAAGATTACTTATGACTTTATCATATGAAGGCATATATAATAATTTTCCCCTAGAGGATAAGAAAATTAAGTAAACTTTATGCAGCCATACCGTTAAGTTTGCTCACTTTAGCGACCGAGTGGGTGTAATGGCTCTTTCCTTTATACTTAGGCTATGAGGCGATGTTTTCATCTCATATCTTTGTTTATTTTATTTAGTTTACAAAACAAGTTATACAACTTATGTAAATCACCCTCGATGGCCCGGATGTAAGCGCGCGAGGGATCTTAGTTTTCATTTCTTAGAACTTATTTACAGAAAATATTTCATTTTCAACTCCGGGCTATGAGAGAACCATTTGTAATGACGTCATAATAGCCATGTAATTGTTGGAGCAGCTCAAGCTTTCTTACCCAGGCACATATACAAATCCATGTATTTGTATTATGGCCATGTTTCTTATTTATCCTTCAACATACCTTTCGCCATAAGGAAAATGCAAGAGAAAAAAATTGTCAATTTGATTAAAATATCTCAATAATTATCTGAAGATACGGTTTTATTGTTACAGGGTAATATGGATATCCCTGTGCGTGCTAAGCACGTGCCTTCTCGCGGTAGATATTGCAGAAAGGATACAACATTTTATGTCGTTTCCGGTATCTGTGAATGTCCAGGTCCAATACCGGGAACGTATGGAATTTCCTGCCGTTACCATCTGTAACCAAAACAGCTTCAGGTAAACATCCAAAGTCTGTAACCAAAACAGCTTCAGGTAAAAATCCAAAGTCTGTAACCAAAACAGCTTCAGGTAAACATCCAAAGTCTGTAACCAAAACAGCTTCAGGTAAACATTCAAAGTCTGTAACCAAAACAGCTTCAGGTAAACATCCAAAGTCTGTAACCAAAACAGCTTCAGGTAAACATCCAAAGTCTGTAACCAAAACAGCTTCAGGTAAACATTCAAAGTCTGTAACCAAAACAGCTTCAGGTAAACATCCAAAGTCTGTAACCAAAACAGCTTCAGGTAAAAATCCAAAGTCTGTAACCAAAACAGCTTCAGGTAAACATCCAAAGTCTGTAACCAAAACAGCTTCAGGTAAACATTCAAAGTCTGTAACCAAAACAGCTTCAGGTAAAAATCCAAAGTCTGTAACCAAAACAGCTTCAGGTAAACATCCAAAGTCTGTAACCAAAACAGCTTCAGGTAAACATCCAAAGTCTGTAACCAAAACAGCTTCAGGTAAACATTCAAAGTCTGTAACCAAAACAGCTTCAGGTAAACATCCAAAGTCTGTAACCAAAACAGCTTCAGGTAAACATTCAATTTCAATAATTTAGTGAAGTACCAGTTGTAAATAAGTAAAATTTCGTTTGTAGTTAGATATGACAGTTTTTCGTGTTATATGTGTTTTCTCATCTGAAATATAAAGCAATAAATCATTCTTAATATGATCTTTCTATGCGAACTCACCCAGGACTTGAAGATCAGGAGTTTCCAAGAAGACGGGTATTGATAATAGTAGACGCTTTCTCTCTAGAAACTCAGTCCCAGTGGTTGGAAAGGAGAATAAGCTAATCACAGTTTAACGACAATTTTCAAGTCAGAATATTTTTTTAAGAAACTTGACATTCCATTCTTTACTTACTTGCCAATTTTAAAGAAAATATAATCACCGGTTTTGCAGCAAATGAGAAATGAAAAAATCACTTATCGTGTAATCACCTTTTGAACAACTGGACCCAGATGCTTTTTATTGACATGACAATTAATATAGTATTTCTTTTTGAATGGCTTATCTTTGCTAATTTTAACATGTGTATTATTTCTGGTTATAGGAGAACACTTTCGACAGAGAATGATCATTACGAGATACTGAAGGCGTTATACGATAGCAAGAGAGATTCATCTGATGGTACTGATGAGTTTTTGGAGAGTTGGACGAACGTAACGATGGAAACATTATATGTTAACAATACTCATCGTCCAGAGGATTTCATCGTTATGTAAGTGAGTTTTGTCACGCTGGGACCAACATCTGTAACTATGACATCAGGATATTAAAGTAGTAAAATGGTCCATTATTAAACAAACTGTGATGATACCATTCACTAAATATAACTAAGTAATATAAAATAAATAATTGGTACAATATTTTTATATTTTCATCACAGGGGGCCAACTCAATAAAAATGGATGTTGTCGTACATTTTTTGTATTTGGTGGATGGACTGATGAGTATATATGACAGTCATTTGATTTTTTTTTTCAAAAAATACGAGATTTGAAAAATTATTAAAAAATCGAGATTTTCATATGAAAGATTTATCCCATGATGAGTTGTTTTTCTTGATATTCAACAGGTGTAAATGGAAAGGAGAGAATTGTAACTGGTCAGACTTCAAGCCGGTGATGACACAACATGGTCAGTGTTTCTCATTCCTGGGTAACACATCCATTGATGGCGGTAATATTGTCGACTCGCCCGGTGAGTTTTGTTTCCATGGTAACACATCCATTGATGGCGGTAATATTGTCGACTCGCCAGGTAAGTTTAGTTTCCATGGTAACACATCAATGGATGGCGGTAATATTGTCGACTCGCCAGGTAAGTTTTGTTTCCATGGTAACACATCTATCGATGTCGGTAATATTGTCGATTCGCTAGGTAAGAATTATTTACATGGTATGTACAAATAATAGAGAATATTTAAAATCTATCGTAAAACAAAGATTACAAGATCAATTTATACAAAAATGGTTTAATGATATAGAGAATTCATCAAGAGGTCGTACTTATTCTATTTTTAAAAGTAATTTTGAATTTGAAAAGTATCTTGTGAAACTAAAGCCAATAGATAGACAAATCATCATAAAATTCAGAACCTCGAACATGCACTTACCTATAGAAACTGGAAGATGGACTGGGACCCCTGAAGTAAATAGAACTTGTAATCTATGTTTCAATGATATTGGAAATGAATATCATTATTTGTTTCAATGCAATAATGAAATGGTGAAACGTTTGCGAGAAATGTATATACCAAGCTACTATTATAGAAACCATAGTGTTATCAAAAAAGGTTTGTTTACTATATGTATATTCTTGAGGAAAGCCCCCCCCACCCCCACCCCCCCCCCCCACCCCCGATTGTAGCCCCGAACAGCGATTTTTTTGTTTATTACCGTTATAATGCTTGAACACATCTTTTGTTTTGATGTCAAATACACATTCAATTGGATCTTATAAAACTCTTTATTGTTATTTTGATATCCGTCAACTTATGACGCAAAATCTTATAGAGGCGTGAAGTAGAAGTAGTCCGAACCTGCACTGCGTTTGTATTCATACGTCATTGCGATTAAGTTAATTTGAACGCAACTTTCCTCCCATTGACTATATAGGGGCATATGTAAATATAAACACATGACGTAACCATCAATACCTTCTCGCACGTGCAGATGAATTTGTCAATTGCCAAAAGGTTGGGAATAGGGATTCCTTTTATTTATTAGGAGTAAACAGTGGTCTTGAGCTGGTGTTGAACGTAGAAGATTATGACAGCATGGTAGGCCCTCACAGTAGCAGTGGGGTCAAGGTTGTTCTCCACAAGGATACAGAAGTGCCCATGCCAGAATACGGTAACGAGCTCCCAACCGGTCGTCATGGTTTCATGGATGTCCAGGTCTCCAAGGTAGGAACACATTGGCAATGGCTCATATCTTAAGCATTAATATATCCAGTTAATGTATAGCTAATGAATAAATAAAAAGTATGATATAAAATCCTATTTCAAATACTGATTTCAAAACTGTCTTAAAAGGTATTGTCTACTTTTGAAACTGTCTTTAAAGGTATTGTCTACTTTTGACAGCAATATATATTAGGTCGATTTTATTTTGTTTCTAAAGCACATGCTTAGCGTAGTTGTCATATTACGTATATCGATGATTGATTTAAAGTTAGTGTCGACATATTTGGTTTTGTTTATTTGATTAGTTGAAAAAAATTATATAAATATAGACATTTATCAATTTTATTCATTTGTATCTTTTGATAAATTTATGAATGTATAATTTCGTGAAAATATTATCCTCATTATGACATATCAATATTGTATTACAAATGTGACTATTTACCATTTGTTTTGATGATAAAATTGCCTTTGATTTAGGCACAGAACGTGCCACTTCCTCACGGAAGCTGTGTGAACAAGGTTCTGACGTACCTGGATATGTACTCATACACCGTTGGTGCCTGTCAGATGGAATGTGAGATGCAATATGTCTCAGCCATGTGTCTATGTCGGCCAATACATATGCCACAAGGATTGAGTAAGTGTGCTTCTGTTTTGTTTGTTGCTGTTGATTTTTTGGGTTGATTTTTGTTGTCTTTTTTGTTTAACTGTATGTAATGTTTTAATCATAGAAAAGAATAAACATAATCGTCATTGAAATTAAAATAACGAATGCAAAATTAATTTCTCCTAGCTAGCTCATCGACATTCTATCAGAATCGGTGCTTCCATGAGTTTTCCATAAAATCAAGTGAGATATCAAAATCAGAATTTGATAGTATATGAAAATATGGATGGTAAATCACTCTCGTGAACTGGTGAAGTAGCTATAGTACATGTAAGTAATCTTTAGACTTATTTTTTTTCGCGAATTTTGCGATCGAGGTAAATTTGCAGAAGTTTATTTTCGTGAATTAAGATTTCCAAAATTCTTGCACAATAAAATTTAATTTAGTTGTAAATTCGCGAAATTTAATCATCACAAAATGTTTTGAAACGATGATCGCAAAATAATAACCGCAAAAGAAACATTGTTTTCAGTACCTACAATGAATATCCTTAGTTTCCCTTTCGAATGGACATTTGTATTTGGTATGTGCATTTGAATGAATCTTTCTTTTCAGGCTCTTTACCGTCCTGTAATGTCGTTCAATACAGTAAATGCTTGAAGGAGGCAAAAGGTACATGTATCTACCTTTTTATATGTTAGTTCGGATTTGATCTATATCTATTTTACCAAAATAATTCAAAAGATAAAAACAAGGTTTCAACTAAATTACCGAAGTTATTTTTCTTCTTTTGTAATATATGACGTATTATATATCAGTATTATGTAATGATAAAAGAAATATGAATGTTTTTCATAAATATGATTTAGAAAACAAAATAAAAAATAGTAACGTAGTGGAAATTCAAGATTTAAGGATCCAGTATATCTTCGAAATTTTATTTAGGCTTAATATTTGATCAAAGTTTTGCATTTTGTTGCCTTTTTTCCCGAAATATTAATTTATTATACTTCTACTTCTTGCAGTGAAATACCGTCGTTATCGTGACGTAAAATGCAGTTGCCCTGTACCCTGCTCTCAGACCTGGTTCCGACCTGACCTCTCCTATGGTGCGCTCTCTAGGTTTTCGGCTAACCAAAGGAGAGTTCTGGAAAACCTTAATCTCAAATCCCGACTGAAAAATTCGCGGGAGTTGGCTTTTCGAGAAGAGAGGGACTACGTTGATTTACAACATTTATACACTCATCTCAACGCAACAAGTTTACCTAACTTCTATCGTGTTTTGAATGACCTTGAGAGTGTCGATGCAATGCTGAACATGTCAAGCAATATAATTATACACTTTTATTGGCATATACTATACACACGCTCATACTTTGATAAAAGCCATAAAGTGTACGAAAGGTACCACGACTATTCGATACTACTCGACAAAGCACGTTTGGGTTTTGATTTAGTAGAAGTGACTACTTTACTTGATAGTCAGATTCGCCTGATGTTCTTGACAGACAGACCCGATAAATGGAGAGCATATTACGAAATGATGCTATCCAAAACTAAAACGGACTTGGAAGCAATACGGGCGGTGATAAATAGCGATTTCTTAACATGGTTCCCAAACCAGTATCCAAACATTTGGTTCGATGAAGATGAGGTGAAAACTCAGAGAATGCCAGCAGTGTCGACTATTGCACCTGATCTTCAATGGACTGCAATTCAGAATACAATTGAGGAAAGCAAGAAAACGATCAACCGTTATCTATCTTTAGCCAAGTCACATATGGAAACTGGAAGAATGGACAAAGCGAGACTACAAACACTGAACTCCACCTCGATTGAGTTGGCATTTGATTTCATAGTACAGAGAAGTAACATGCATGCATTCTATAAAGACAGTGTTATTGGTAATCTGAATCATCTTAGTCGCGTGTTGACGGATCGATCTGAACCGATTACATCCGTATTGTCTACATTTGACAAAAAATGCACTACTATGTACATTACAAAGGGAATCCGAAAGGCGAGTTCGTACCTGAATATGACAGTAGAATACCTTTCGCAGTACTTCAATCAGGAGCGAATCCTTCAGACAATTGTCCACCAATTTGATTCTAATGAGATGAAATATTTTATAGAAGAAGTGAGAACATTTGCATCTGGGACCTTTCATAATAAAGAATTCAGTATGGAATCTGAGGATTGTGTGCTGATGCTGCTGGATGAATACTATAAAATGTTAAATGTATACATCAAAATAGAACCAGCTCTGGCAGGATTAAAGCATAAGTTTGATCATCGATATTTCAACAGAATCATGCCTACTCCAACACAGTTACAAAATTTCAAATTTGAAAAGACGGAATTTCTGGAATTGGTTCTTGTGCTTGATGACATCGTAAAGATGATGGGCGACTTTAAAGAGTCACTCCGAATGAATCAACAATTTTACAGGTAAAGTTTGTCACAACTCGAATCTCATGGGATGCGAACACAAACGCTCTCTCAACAATGAAACGATATCAGACACTCTCTAGAGGCCCAAATGACTATCAATAACGACACTTTCGATATCTGAAACTGTAAATAAAACACGCTTCCTATAATCATATGCGGAAATAAACCCATGTTTTCTTGATACTTCTATGGATATGGCCAATGGAACATATCAATATTTGCAATATTGGTAAAATAAAGTATTGTTAAAAATATATATATAATGATAAAATATAAATGTTAGTTCAAAATTTAAGATTTTTATTCAATATTTTAAATATTGTTAAGCGTGAAAAATTAAAAAAAAAATGGTAAACAATATTGCATTGTGCATTGCTTAGAGTATGCCGATGGAGCGTCGCAAGCTGAAGATCAGAACTATTTGTGTGTACGTTTGTTTTCTATTTTAAAACGTTATGCCGCGTGTATAATATTCCAGCCCCAGTTTTCTGAGCAGTCCTTAACTTAAGGAAACTCTTTTTTTCTAATTTTCCATATAAACGCTTTATATAAGTTAAAGAAAAAAATCGTAAGTGCTATAATGCTTTCCTTAGGAAAATTTTAGTTATTAAGGAATTTTTGTAACAACACAAACGTTAATGCACGAAACATGTTAATGAAAGAAAATGAAAGTGAAATTGTTATTGTTGATACATCATACTTTTTAAAATATGACTATAATAATCTCTTAGCATTGAAAATTATAATATTGTATTTTAGTGCTTTTAAGCCATAATGATTGCTTTACAAATTAACTCTGTTTTCATCTATGGCAATTTGAAAATGATAATAAAAATCACGATAAAAAATAAACAAACTAGAAAACAAATAGTAATTGTTAACTGATTTAAAGTCTCTACAATACGATGTATAATTTCAATTCCCAGGGACAACTTTCTTCACCTGAACGTATTATTTCATGAACTCCGATACGATGAACTTACTCAGCAAATCGACTATACGATATTCGCACTAATGGGTATGTAAACTTTAGAATTTTACATCATAATTGCTATATTTTTCAATGTTTGTTTATTTGAAAAATAATTACTTCACAATTACTAGGTTATTTTTATGGCCTAAATACGGTGTTATATTATATCCTTGGCTCAGTTGTTCAAAAGGCGATTAGAATGATTACAGTTTAGCAACTCACAGTATAAACTTTACAAAATTGCATTATACTTAAGAACCTTGTTTAAAAACCTAGTCAATATCACACTCGGGTGAATATTGCCGTAACAATGAGCTACTTATGATGGTGTCTTACGGTAATCGTTCTTTTTAGCCCACTATCATCAGATGGTGGGCTATTCAAATCGCCTTTCGTCTGGGTCCGTCGTCCGTCCATCCTCCCGTCCGTTAACAATTAGTGTAACCGCTATTTCTCAGAAAGTCTCAAATTTCACATGTAGGTTCCCCAAGGGTCCTAGTTGTGCATATTGTATTTTCGGACCGATCGATAAACAAGATGGCCGAAAGGACGCCATCTTGGATTTTGACAATTGAAGTTTGATACCGATATTTCTCTGAAATTACTGAAGGGATCTGTTCCATGTGCAGGTTTCCCTAGGGGCATAGTTGTGCAAATCACTTTTTCGGACCAATCGTTAAACAATATGGCCGACAGGAGGCGGTTTGTTACTGCTATTTCTCAGAAAGTACTGAAGGGATCTGTCTCAAATTACATGTGCAGGTTTCCCTTGCACCTGAGTTGTGCATATTGCGTTTTGAGACCGATCAGTTGACAAGATGGCTGACAGGTAGCCATCTTGGATCTTGGTAATTGAAGTTTGTTTCTGCTATATATCACAGAAAGTACTGAAAGGATCTTTCTCAAATTTCATATGTATAAGTATAAGTTTGAAAAGCAGAGAAAAGATCCCTCTTTCGGTTGTCAGACATAGATCATACTTTGATTGGCGCCAAGATCCCTTTGGGATCCCTTGTTTGTACCTTGCATATCAAATGATGAGATTGATATTTTAAAAATTCTAATAAGTAGGTATCAATTATTACTCATTAGTTTTTGAGCGAAATTCCACGTCCTTTTCTCCTAAAATATTAAGGACCTTCAATTCGGTTAATATATTGACTTGATTCTGATCGTATCCTTACGTTACGCTCGCAAACACATGGCGTCACAATCAATACCTACCCCGTATGGGCAGATGACACTGTAAATATATAAAGACAGTATAAACATTCTTTTTTCAGGAGACATTGGCGGGGCCATGGGGTTGTGCATTGGAGCCAGTGCGCTAAGTGTGTTTGAGATCATTGACTTCCTTACTGTTTTGGTTGGGACAGCTATGGTTAAAACGAATTCAAATCCACGACCGAAAGTTGTCCATGTTAAACCTCTTAACGATTCTAAAGTGATGACCAGGGATATTTCTAAACAGGAACAGATCTCTTGCACTAAGGAACTGTGGATGATGGAGAGAGCAAAAACTTTTTGTTAGACACATGACTTATTCGACATATCTGACTCAGATATGCCTTTTCACCGTTGGAGGTGGTTACAGAATACAAAAAGAGTGCTTAATTAGAGATAAATAGGCTCGGCTGAAACCCGCGGCTATTCTTATTAAAGACAACCTCCGGTGTTAACTCAGAATACTATCGTTATAAAACAATTGATTTCATTGATGCTTCTAATACCATTAGGACAAATTGTGACATTACCATATTACAATACGAAAGTACATGATTTTGCCCCAAACAACTCATGTAAATCAACGATTTTAAAAGAAGAATCCGAAAACGTCCTCTTTGATGAACAAAATAGAATTTTAGTACACTTATTTTACAAATATCTGTCCCAAATGTGTATTTTCAAACACTATTACTTTTGCGAATGTGTATGTTATATTTTATGACATAATTAGATATCGTACATGTATTGTAAATGTAATGTATAACTCCCTTAGATATAAACAAAATTGATGCTGTTGTTATTTATGATAGCCATGTGGTCATGAAGCTTCAGAGTTGTCTCCCTATCCAACCATTAGTAGTAATAAGGTTATGGAGGAAGCCGGCCCAAACGTAAATAGTCTTTCTTTTATTATTACATACTTATACATCTCTTTTTAATGACTTTGAGAAGAAATTTATAAGTGTTATTGTGTAAATGCCAATATGATAAAATCGCCATAAACCAAGGAATTGCCTATATCACAGGGGTCGAATTGCACTGTATGAATTCCGGAAATAGCGATCGTCGGAGTAAGAGATTTTGTTGAAGGCAGTGACGTAATTGTGATCAAGGAGGTGTTTACTGCATATTATGATTACGAAAATAAACGTCAAATACTTAATATGTTCTAGGACTAACCCATGTTTGATACTGATAATATTCCAGCTAAAATGCTATTTAACATATACGAACGAATATCGAATCAGTGCGGTCATCATACCTCTATTTCGGTCATTCCTCTTATTTTATATAATATTTTATCCGCAGACCTTAAATCAAAGTAATCGTATATATTTTCCCGCTATTGAACAATTTCGTCATTCAAAACAGATATTGACTAAAATGTTACTGCAAACGTTTCATAGTCCTTTTTATATACTTATACACTTCCTTCTCATAGCACACACTTTGCTTTCAAGAAACACTATGAAATCCAATATGACGCATGATTTTGTCAGGATGACCTCCGTCATTGGGACGTGGTCTAACCAGCTATGACGTAGTGACTATGGTGGGAGAATTTAATGTATTCATTTCTTATATCATAGTTTGACCAGCATCACATAAATGTGAAATCGGTGTCTAGACACTCAGATTATATTTACACAATATAGACTAAATAAATTTTCGTGTGATTGGCAAATAGTAGGGAGAATTTACGTCCTCGGTAAACTTTGTTATGGTTACTGACAAGTGACAAGTAAACTTTAAGTGAGGCGGTTATGACTAAAACTTACAAAGCTCTAAATCATTAAAACGTCATAATAATAACGGTAGCCAGTATGTGATAAATGCAATACCGCCCATATGTGTTGATCTGACAAGTCGGATTGCACAACGCACACTCGTGATATTTTCCTCCACACAACAAACCCATGCTATCCGACTTGTCAGATCAACACATATGTGTGATATTACTTATCTATCATATCACACTTATAGCAAGTATAAAAGAAAGACCCATTGAGTCAGTTTCAACTAATTTTACAGTTATGAAAGGCTTTTAGAATTATCAAAATTAGACTCAAATATTGCCTGAAATTTCTTTTCTATTGTCTCGCTCCGGCGATCACTATTTCAAGAACACATACAGTGGCAGTTCAACCCCTGTGTTTACCTTGAAACACTGCACCCACAGAATTGTTTAGATTGATTGTTCGTGGGACCCTTCATGCTCGTCCACAAGTACTTGTTTAAATATTACACATTCCGAAGCTAAAATAAACATTACAGCTGTGACTATTGACATGTTTGTTGATTTTGTATGCAGTGCATATAAGAACTTTCGAAGAAATATATAAGTGGTAATGATTCATTATTTTACATTCTAACAAATGTCATATTATGCTATTGTTTAATTTGTTTGTATGTTTGAATCATAATCCATATATGAAAACTTGACAGGTTAAGTTTGTTCTTTTCTGAAGTGTAAAATAACGTTAAATGATAGATAAATAGGGTTGTACATATACCAGTTCCCGTCTTTGTGAATTTGAATAAGTTTACTTATAAGAAAATCTAAAATATCCATCATTTCAAAATTGTAATTATTACCGAATGTAGGCAAATGTTTTCAGTAAACGGAAATAAGATGACAATGTGCAAACTGTCAGTAGTTTTATTTTGTGTTGTTATTCATTGTTTACCGGATTACAATACATATTTTGCTGCTATTGAAGTCTGTTATAAAGATACTACTACATTTCTACATTACATATACTTCCATTCAGTCATTGGCGATGTACCTACATGAACGTGACCCTATCTTAGGTAGTGCTATAAATAGCACGACGATGATTTATCTGATATAAGTCAGGGTCGATATCAGTTACATATCTCAATCTTTAGAATTCCGTTACATAGAGGATCTAATATCCTTTTAGGGATACGTCTAGGTCTGGATAATTCTTGTTATAAAAGCAGAAATGTGCTTAAGTGCAAAAACTACATAATCATTTACTGCTCTGAAATTAGGGATGATGCAGCATATTTTGCAAGCAAATGTGATCATCTCCAAAACTGTGATGTCAATAATGTGACTGGACAATGCAAAAGTCCACCAAAACATGGCCCGTGATGGGATTTTGTAAGAATGATATGCATTTTAATGAGATTGGTATTCGTTTTAATTTAGATGTACTTTATTGATTTAAAGTTATTACGACTTATGAACGCCCTTTCCACAACTATTATTATCTGGACATATCCACATTACATATCCATACATTTACCTGTGATTTCAATGGAACCTCTTATGTGAAGGTAAAATGTAGATATGGCAGATTATAATGTGCTGTTGTGATCTCTAATGTCAGTCCATTCGCCAATTAATAATTAAAATTTCAAATAATGATTATCTGGCTTATATCTGATCCATTACTGGTGTCCCTTGGGGTAAATTATCATTATCATATTCACAGGTATTAATTCGTCATGTGGAAATCGTCACGTGGGTCTCATATGAATATTTTCACGTGAATTTCATGTAAAGTCGTGTGTAAAACGTCACGTGGGACTCATGTGAACATTTTCACGTGAATTTCATGTAAACGATTCTTGTGAACTTCAAGATGGCAAGACGGCGTCAGTGTATATGGAGTGTCTGCTCGGTGCTTCGTAGAAATTCCAAAATGTGACTGTTTAACTGGTTTTGATAGTTATAAGAACTGATACAATTGGTGGATGTTTCGTTGGTGAGATGGGGAGGCTATGAAAAGGTGATATTCTTCGAACTTAAATGTGTTTTTTGGAATATTTATTTCGGTTGTCGATTTGAGTATATAATGCTATGTAATACATATATATGCTTTACTTGTGACTTCACACTTGTTTGTGAACCGCAGGTTTGATGACGTCACCGATGTGTGCGGACGCGGTCACGTGGCGCTCGCGAATCGCTCTCCCTCTCTTTCCAACTCCTAATCTGTACAGACGTGTTTTACTACTGTGAGTAAACTTGTGAAATATAACATGTATTGTTGGTTGTTATTGTAGATGCTATGTACTGTAGATAAATATGTATTGTTGTAAACCACGGTTTACAATACTGGTGTTAGAATTGTGAGCGTTTCCACGCCATATTTTGATTTATTTTCTCACGTTCTCGGACTTCGGGTCTCTCTCGATAACCGCGTACGTGGGTTGCCATTTTGACTTGTTATGTAATTTAATACTTCGTAGATAACTTTTGTCATTCATATCGTAGACAACTTTTGTCATTTATATCGTGGATAACTTTGTACGTTGAAACAGGTGGTTTTTTTAAAGAAACCGTTTCAATATTTTTGGATATTTCAAATAATTTGGCTTTATTTCAACACTTGTGCTACGGCGTAATTCCGCTACCGACCACGTGTTCATGGTAGCGGGAATTGGCTTCAATATTTTTTTCTTTCTCTTCTCAGTCTCCGACATTTATTATACCTACGGGCGCCTGATTTTATTTCTTTTCAGGATAATTTCGGCCTTTTTGTAGCGGTCTTAAAAGAAGGGAAAAAATCTTTGACAATTTCTCGGCTGTTGTTGAGTTGGTTTTTTACATGTAAACGGCTTGTCAGCCATAGTGTTGTTATTTCTTAGAATTCTTTTTAAGCCGTACTAGTAGATATTTAGATAATGTCTGAATGTATTAATTTCTTCACTGCGACTAAGCAGCAGTTCAAAACATTTCAAGGGGTTGGAGAATCAACCGCTAACAATATAATTCATGAAAGAGAACAAAAAGGCGCGCCCTTGTCTCCTGATTAGCTTAGTGACATATCTATCATAAAACGTGATGTATGGATAACATGGATGTTGGAGGGTCATATAACTGCCGTCGACATGACGGCTCCCCCCATTCCTCCATTTAACATGGATAGGGATGAAATGTGGAGGGAGGAATTTAGGAAAATAAGGAAGGGGATAGAAGAAATAAAGGTACAAAAGGAACACGAGGAAATTAAGCAAATGATTGGTTCGTTAGATAATAAACCATCATTTGTTCATTCTGACGACAGCTCCTGGCAGGTGTCTGACGCAGTATCAGCTGGAGGAGCAGGATCGGCATCCTAATAGCACTGTTGGGAATAACATTCAACAAGGGGGACAGGGTCAACAGTCGTTGCCCGTCCAACCAGTAGGTATGCCTCTAAACTAGTTCACTCCACCTCCATTAGCTACCCCATTTCCAGGCGGATTTTACGCACCGCCTACGATGTTTCCATTTTCAGGCGTTCCGCCCATGCAACCGTATGGTTATCACACACCTGTACCGCCAGGCATGTCTCCACATGGATTGGCAATCAATAATCCACAACAGGCTGTTGTGGGTTATGTTGATGTACAATCCATGCCAGCTCAGAGAACAGGTAGTGTTGATGCAAACGCGAATAATCAGCCGCGTAATCCGCGTGATACTACTAGGACACCTAACAGGAACGAGCCTGATCATAGGAGCCCGCAAAGGCATAAAATGCCAACATTTGACGGCAAGGGCCGCTGGGAGCCGTTTGTGCTAAAGTTTGATCGCATTGCCGATGAAAATGACTGGACAGAGGAGAAGTCCATTAGACGGTTTTTTGACTGTTAACAAGATGACGCGTTGGAGTTCGCGGATACGCTTCCACGCGATACTACATATAGGAGTTTAAAGCAAAAAATGAAGGAAAGATTCAGTTCTAAACAAGAGGCTGTCATAAACCGTCGAGAGGCCTCGAACCTCCGGCAGGAGGAGACGGAATCAATAACGGAGTATGCGCAGAGAGTTCAAACGGTAGTTAAAGATGGTTATGAGGAAGCTAACGAGATTACTCTAAACCAATTAGGTACTGAATCTTTTCTCCGCGGCTGTAGAGATCGTACGGCGGCACAAAAAGCTATGGATAAGAATCCGAAAACGGTTTCTGAGGCTGTGAAATATGTTTGCGCCTATTTAGCCAATCAGTGTGCTCTATTCGGGAGCCGCTCAAATAATTTTCCTAGCCGCCAGGTAGACTTTGCTGAGGGCACTAAAGAAGGCGATAACACTCCGCTTTCGCAGTAGTTGGTTGCTCAAATTATTAGAAATGAGTTAAAGAAATTATTCCCTCCAGAGACGCGAGCTAGGTCACCGCCCCCACCGCGGTATCCGGAACCACAAAGCGGAGTCTATTATCCGCCGTCATACTACGTACCAGACGCATCGCGTCCTCAGTACACAGATTATGGTAACTCTTCAGACGCGCGACCCAAAGACAGACAGTACAGCCAGCAGGCTGCCCCCCCCCCCCCCCCCCCCCCCCCCCCCCCCCCCCGCAGCGAACGTGATCTCGATTGACAATGACACTTGTAAGACGGGGACTCTTGGACAAGCTTAAGGGACCTTTAATTCTAGGTAATCGTATCCGACTCCGTAGCTTTACAGGGGATGTGACAGAAGTGTGGGAAATTAAAGACCTACAAATGGGCGTTGGCAGCGTAGAAGTACCATGGACAGCGTGTGAGGCACCAATTGCCGATGACGTGTTACTGGGGGTTGACTTCTTAGCAGCAAATAACTGTGTGTTAGATTTACACTTAGGTAAAATGCATATAGGTGAGGAGACAATAACCATCACTCCTTGCAAAGGTAGGTCACGACCCAAGTCGTGTGCGGTACCAGCGTCGCAGTCTTCGACGTTAAAGCCGAATACTGTCAACTACTGTCCAGTTAAATGGGAGGGCAAGCCGGACCAGGTGTCCATGGTACAACCCGTCCTTAACACAGCCGGCCCACTATTAGGCAACACCTTGGTCCGTCCCCTAACCGAGCATACCATAATGCGAGTAATAAATGATACCGACCGCCCAATAAAGTACTCAAGTAGGAGTTTTGGAACCTGTAGGGCTAACTTAGACAATACCCATGACTGTTCTCAAGCTAATGCCACTTCCATTGAAGGGGGAAGGGGTCGGCATAGCGAAGTCCCGGAGTTTTTGAATGAGGGTCGGCATAGCGAAGTCCTGGAGTTTTTGAATGACCTTATCTCGAGACCGTCGGGGGAGCTCTCAGAAACCCAACGACAAGCATTTGCTCAACATGACCTTGACATGGAGGTCACTCCTGGGGAGCTCCCGGTCATCTCATATTCATCCTCTCCTGCTCGCGACTGTCTAAAGAGGTCGGGAGAATCGCCCAGTCCTTCTAATCTATTTAGGACTCCGCATATAGAATCCTTACAATCTCCAGTGATCAGTCTCAGCCTGTATTCCTTTAGGGCCAACCCTAGAGTGTGGGACATAACCCCTGCTGTAGGATTGTTCCCTGGGAGGAATCAACCCGTTTGGCAAAGGAACCGTGTTATCCTATATGGTCGGCTGCACTTTGTAACCGACCGAGTAACAAATATGAGGATAGAGGAACTCCATCTGCGTCAGCCTGGCACATTCTATGGAACATTGAAGACGTGTTCCGGGCTGGCTCAGGACCAATACCCTACCGAGGCCTCGCTCCTCGGTCTGGTAGTCCACCCCTCCAATAAATAGTCGTAACAAAAGGGGGGTGGAAAACAGTTAAAATGTTACAATGGGCATACTAGTTAGTTGTAGTTAGTTTACTAGTAATGCCATAGGGAGTCAATCGATCTCCATATAATGTTTACAGGCAGGTGCCAGGGTTCGCGCCGCCGTCATATGTATATATAAATGAGGGATTTCATACTATTGCAGGCACCACATGTGGTGCCGCACGGACTTGTTTGTAAATTACTAATGAGAGAGCAGGTGTCCTTAATAGCACCTTTCATCCATAGACCAAGGAATGGTTTGTGGAAAGCAATAGCATTAGATGTGTACAAGCGACGGAGAGACCCGTACTTTGATTGACCATATTTTTGTAGAGACCAGTAAGTGTGGTTTTGTAACCTCTTGTGTGATACATGATGATCATTTCCTTAATGTGTCCGATCATTTACCTGTAACTATGGATTATAAAGTGACTCACTAAATTGTGTCGAAATGAAACGGATAACATTGCTTAGCACTTTCTTATACAGTGTCCATCCTTATATAGATCAAGGGATGCATTGTTAGAACATGTTGTGAATACGTTACAGGTTAGTGACTATGTGAAACATGGCTTACACGAAGATGGTGATCAATATTTGTTCCTTCTGGGTAGCAGACTTTGCATGGAAATTGGATATAGCTGCATCATCGGAGTTGCCCGATAAGTAGAGCTTATGCTCTCTGAAGTAAATTTTCTTCTTACCAAGTGACACTTTATCTTGTCAGCTTAA
Source organism: Argopecten irradians (assembly GCF_041381155.1). Taxonomy (NCBI): domain Eukaryota; kingdom Metazoa; phylum Mollusca; class Bivalvia; order Pectinida; family Pectinidae; genus Argopecten; species Argopecten irradians. The sequence goes on from NC_091139.1 coordinate 29,633,312, forward strand.
CTGACCAATTGACTATGTACATAGCCTGCATTGTTTATCACAAAATATGTAATTTATGCACCAGTTACCATATTATCTTTGATCCAATCGAGTTAATGTTATAACATTTCATTCATGTAGGACATATAATCTCAATATTGAGGAAATAAATAATCTGAGAACTTTTTATGTCGTGCCAAATTTCGAAACCTACCATTTTCAATATTTAACTTATGACTACTTAATCGTATACTTGTAATACTGTTTTTACACTTTTAATCAATGGGTTTCTTTAAATAGTATTGCAAACCAAAATTGCCCACTAGATGTTGATATAAAATTCCTTTTGATGAATTCTGTGTTCTATTTAAATTTCTTGAGTACAAGATATCACGTAAAGAAGGATTACCTGTATTGCCCACGAAAAGCAAACTGAGTCATGGTAAGCCCTATTATCTTTAAATAGAATAAAAACAAAAATAATGTAAATGATGAATGATATCATGTTTTCAGACAAACAATCTTCTTAAAATTTTTTATGAAATAAATACAATTTTAAGATGCTATATATTTGCGTCGTTGACGACAATGCCGTAAGATTAGATGATAACACCAATATCACAAAGTCAGTCTTATTATCATAAAAGAAAACAGTCGCTATTAATGAGATAAACAAACACAAAACCAGCACAAAACCACCAATTACTGTTTTAAATAAAGATTCTTAGACCTTAAAAGTTTAAAGCCCTCTTTTTACACTAGTTCCTAGCCAACAATGAAATTTACCAACATGCCATACACCTTATACTGGTAAAACTTTACACAAACAAATTTCAGAATAGACTTACTTCTACGTGGCTTTAGTCTATTTCTCGTTGTAGGTTAGCGAGAAAGTGAGGCACCATGAGAAAGCTTAAACGTACATTTCCGATTGTTATGTTTCTTCGTGATCCGAAAGTTTTTCTCGTATTATTTCTGATAGGAGCGAGCATTATACTGTACAAACATACCCAGAATGATCAAGTCATGATGGGCGCAGATGCTGAAAGATTTCGACAACGTCTCTTGCATCAAGAAAATGGTAGAGAAACAGTGTCGATAGAAAAGCGCTATAAGGGACACTTAAATCACCAACATAAAGACGGAGAAGAAACCATTCCAATGGGAACAGATAACAAGAATGATGATGTAAATGGTGAGTTGCTGCCAAGGAGCCATCAAGCTGTGAATGCCCCACCTGGTAGAAAAATTGAACTTATACCGGATACAAAGTCCAAACGACACCCAGAAAACGTTGAAAAACATGGACGTCAGAATTCCTCGATGACAGGAACATTACCTAGATTTTCGTCTGGTGAATATCCACATAGGAACTTGACCAAAATACTTAGGCAGTACGAGGAGAAGGGATTTTCTGATGTTAAGCCAATTAATGTGTTAGATTATCAATATATGATAAATCCAAATCAGACATGCGAAGGATCTGATACCATACGCGTCTTGTTCATTGTGAAAAGTGCTCCTCATCATTTCTCGAAACGAGAAATCATCCGCTATACTTGGGCTGACAGGAAACGGTTTCCATGGAGTCGGACAATTTTCTCCCTCGGAATACCAAAGGAGAACATAACATTAGAGGATTTACACGGGGAATCCTCTAGATACCAGGACATCTTTCTGGCAGATTACTTAGACAGCTATCTAAACCTTACCTTGAAGACAATGAGCGGGCTGAACTGGGCGGTAACCTATTGTTATCGAGCCCTTCATGTTGTTTCTGTAGACGATGATATGTATGTGGCACCAGATCTCCTGTTAAGATTTCTGGACAATCTGCCAAAATGGAAGGCAGAGGCATTGTTTTCTGGCCATCGGCTGGATGGCACGAAACCGATCCGGGTCTCTACCTCCAAGTGGTACACCCCAAAGACGGAATACCCTTTCAGAAATTATCCTCCATATATATTTGGCGGATTTGTAATTATGTCAATGTCAACGGTGAAGAATTTTACCGTAGCAGCACAATATACCCAGTTGTTTAAATTTGAGGATGTTTATCTAGGAATTCTAGCAGCCAGACTTGGAATAAGGATTCGTGATAATGCATTTGTAAATTCGGGACGGACATTTACCGCATCCTCCTCCTTCAAATCTATAATTGCTTCTCACTACTACGGCAATCTAAAAGATTTAAGGAACGCTTGGGATTGTCATCTGAGTATTCTGGACGGGGACCACGGTAAATCGGTGTTTTGTGACTTTATAGGAAAGCGACTGAAACAGTTAAAATCTGAAATAAATAGCATAGCCGATTGGATGGAATTTGTGCAGAACGAAATTGTGTGAACCTTTGAATCATGTATAAAGAGAGAATGCATTGTAGCAGAATCCGTGAAAAAATATTTTAATTATGTTGGCAGATTCCTGAATGATATCATTTTCACAAATTGAACTATTTAACGCTTGCGGCGTTATAAGCATGATGTATACATTTTCAGTTTTCAAAATGATGAAACAGGCATCTTAAAACTATTTATAAATACAAATTAAAAGTAATAAATTAACCAATATGTTTCCTGACTAATTTCATAAAGAAATTCTCGGTGTGTATTTCAATCTTAATCCTGTCAATCTAGCGTTTGCTAGAAATATAAGTAAATATTAATAATATTAAAGTATAAATTGTGTGCTTTATACTTAAAATGCGGCAGAGTTAAACAAAATCAGTATAGAAATATCTCCTCATCATCTGAATTCATAAAATCCGGAGTTCCACAAGGATCGATACTTGGTCTCTTAGTGTCTATATAGTTCCTGTAATTGACATACTGCTATATGTGAAAAATTGACAAATAGATATGTATGCAGATGATAGTACTATGCATGTAAAGGGTATTGACTATGAAGGAGTTACATGTCAACTCCAAGAAAATTTGAACCAAATTGTTAACTGGTGTACAAATAACAACATTAAACTAGATTAACGGAAGACTAAATTTATGTTAATTTCCAGAATACAAAAATCAGATGATCATATACCCATGGTATTGTATGCAGATAATGAGGAAATACATTATACCTCATGTCAAAAGCTTTTGAGTGTATACCTTAAAGATACTCCACCGCCGACAGAGCATGATTGGTGTTTAATCGTGTATATAATAGTCTCATTAACACAGACAATAATATAAAATAATGTATATTGCCTTTGGTACATGCGCATTTCAGTAGTTCATTCCATATAGGATATAGTGATACGGATTTTTTTTCGGGATGCAATTAATTATTTTTCATATTTTTAACTTGAAGTAAAATTAGAAGCTCAAACTTTTCAATGGTGGTAATGGTGTAAAGTAAGTAACTTTTGTAACTGAAGAAAAATACTAAATCGTCTGCTCCTGTAGCAGAATAGTGAAAAAATACCATTTGTCAACGGTGGAGCATCTTTAATAAAAACCTCACTTGGTCAGAACAAATATAAAACAAGCGGTATCAAAACTAGTCAGGGCAGTTGCTTTAGTGTGTAGGATGTCTAGGTCAGTTGCTTTAGTGTGTAGGATTTCTAGGTCAGTTGCTTTAGTGTGTAGGATGTCTAGGGCAGTTGCTTTAGTGTGTAGGATGTCTAGGGCAGTTGCTTTAGTGTGTAGGATGTCTAGGTCAGTTGCTTTAGTGTGTAGGATGTCTAGGGCAGTTGCTTTAGTGTGTAGGATGTCTAGGTCAGTTGCTTTAGTGTGTAGGATGTCTAGGGCAGTTGCCGTAGTGTGTAGATGTCTAGGATTCTCAGTTGCTTTAGTGTGTAGAATTTCTAGGGCAGTTGCCGTAGTGTGTAGGATGTCTAGGTCAGTTGCTTTTGTGTGTAGGATGTCTAGGGCAGTTGTTTTAGTGTGTAGGATGTCTAGGACAGTTGTTTTAGTGTGTAGGATGTCTAGGACAGTTGCTTTAGTGTGTAGGATGTCTAGGGCAGTTGCTTTAGTGTGTAGGATGTCTAGGGCAGTTGCTTTAGTGTGTAGGATGTCTAGGGCAGTTGCTTTAGTGTGTAGGATGTCTAGGGCAGTTGCTTTAGTGTGTAGGATGTCTAGGACAGTTGCTTTAGTGTGTAGGATGTCTAGGGCAGTTGCTTTAGTGTGTAGGATGTCTAGGGCAGTTGCTTTAGTGTGTAGGATTTCTAGGGCAGTTGCTTTAGTGTGTAGGATGTCTAGGGCAGTTGCTTTAGTGTGTAGGATGTCTAGGGCAGTTGCTTTAGTGTGTAGGATGTCTAGGGCAGTTGCTTTAGTGTGTAGGATGTCTAGGGCAGTTGCCGTAGTGTGTAGGATGTCTAGGTCAGTTGCTTTAGTGTGTAGAATGTCTAGGGCAGTTGCTTTAGTGTATAGGATGTCTAGGGCAGTTGCTTTAGTGTGTAGGATTTCTAGGGCAGTTGCTTTAGTGTGTAGGATGTCTAGGGCAGTTGCTTTAGTGTGTAGGATGTCTAGGGCAGTTGCTTTAGTGTGTAGGATGTCTAGGGCAGTTGCTTTAGTGTGTAGGATGTCTAGGGCAGTTGCTTTAGTGTGTAGGATGTCTAGGGCAGTTGCTTTAGTGTGTAGGATGTCTAGGGCAGTTGCTTTAGTGTGTAGGATGTCTAGGGCAGTTGCTTTAGTGTGTAGGATGTCTAGGGCAGTTGCTTTAGTGTGTAGGATTTCTAGTGCAGTTGCTTTAGTGTGTAGGATGTCTAGATATTTGAATGCCGATGTCAAAATTTACAATGCATATATTCTCCCAATAATGGACTGAGCTGGTACGGCCCCAACAGTCACTAAGAAATAAAAAAATGCAATTACTAAAAGTCAAAAACAGTCACTTAGAGTTGTTTTGAACAAATCCACTTTGACTCCAACAAAAAGCTTTTAAAGATACTCATGCTCTTCCTTTATAGAATTATGTATCATAGTTTATAGGTTATTAAATGACCTGGCATCGGAATATTTGAAAACTTGAACTTACTTTAAAGTTCTTGCAATGAAATGTATCAATATGGGCTAAGATCAACGACACAAAATAAATTAATCTTACATACAACACACTCTGCATTGTTAAAAATACTTTCATTACAATGGAGTTAAGCTGTGGAATACCTTACCAGCTAGTGTAAAAGCTGTGCCATCACTATTTGTCTTCAGAAAGAATGTTAAAAATCATTTTATAACAATGTATCTAATAAATTTAATTTTCTTTGCATTATCAAGTTAAAGTATATATATATTCTCAATATTACACTGGCTACTGTCCCCTTGTAAATGCACTATCCTGTTACATTTTTTTGTAAATGATTGATAAATTATTAACATGTATATGCACTTTGGGATAAAATAGGTATGTTTAATATAATTAACATTAGTTTATTTCTTAGAAAGAATTTCTGTGATTGAATGCATGCGTATTTGAGTAAAAAATCGAACGATTACAACATTTCATGTTTATTTCTGTCAAAATGAATGTGCTATTTGTTTTCATCATATTATTGTGAGGGCCTTATGTAAGAGTAGTACTGTACTTAATATGTAACCATCGTGAAATTAAGTTTTATTATTATCATATCAAATAACTAAGTACGTCAAACTGATCTTGCCTTTACTATGACATTACATAACATATCATAATCATTAATAAAAAGTTCAAAATATAATACAATGTAGAATAATTTGGAGGTGTCCTGACTAATAGTCGATATTTTGTCTAAGGAAAACAAATCGATGCGTACCCATTGATTTGATGGAGAATATGATTATATTGCTATAAAAACAAACGTTGAAAGTATTCATTGTTTCTTGATGAATAACATTTACATTTCATCGAATGTGAAGCACAAGTAAAAAACATGAAAGTTTCACGAGATGAAATATAACTGTAGATATAAGACTTAAAGAAATAGGGAATCTTCTATTTAATACATTTTTACGTCTCTATTTTAGGTATATCACTAATAAAATGGTCTTTAAATGTCGTACGTATAACACTTGTGTTTGCTACTATATAATGCACTCCATTTCTTCATCGTATGATTCAACAATCGCTTTAGTGTGAAAGGGTCGATTTGACTTTAGATCCCCTGAGTAAATGACACATCATTTATAAACCACTCTCCAACTATTGACCTATATTACACTTCACGGTCGTATTGTTGAAGTCAAACAGACCAAAACGGTACTAAACGTTACCTGATAATAACAGGGCTGTGACCACACATTGATGTTTATTGTGAACTAGGGAGAACATTTACGTACTATATTTAACCGCGGTCAACAATACACATCGTGTCGATCATTCGGAGTGGACTGATAAAATTTCAGCCTGGGGCAGAATATATATTTCTTTAGAAGTTTTATTTTACTCTAGAGAAAGTGATACCTTCAGTTATCATATTGTTTTTGTCACGCACTCTTTTATTTTCAAAATATACTTTGAAAAGTAATATAGAATAAATAATGGTTTGGTGATTGAAGACTGCTAAGAATATGTAAGACGAAGACATAAGTTTGGGAGTAAAACCCTAATGTAAATCAATGATGCCACTACACGGGTACTTGTTTGCTTTTGAAACTTAATTGTCAAGTTTGATTTAAGGGGACAAGACTTAACTTCATTTCAATCATATATGGATAAAGCACATGTACTGCGCTCAATGATGCATATCAAACATGTATGCATGCTATTGAATTTATTCTGATCAAATGACTACTTAGGACTCATGAAGATTCTGAATTCAATCTAATAGCTGTTTCCACGTTTTGAAAATATTTGAAAATCAAATATGCATACTTGTATGTAAAAAAGTCTAATTGCCCTTATCACAGTAAAATATGCCACAGTATAATTTCAAATTATACCTTTTAGTAGAGAAATCAGATATCAGTATGACTAGCTATGAGATTAATATAATCATTGCTTACCTTGAGAGTAGGACAGAGAAATCTCTATCCAAGGCGGAGATTCACAACTGTCTTTTTTTACTTTGTCGAAAACTTTGTTAAACTTGTTGGACTCTTACAAACAAGAATCTAAATCATATTAAAATATTCAGTCATAGAAATTCTAACTTATATTGTATGAAAACCAGTATAAACAGTCTTTTTACCTGGTAAACATCAACGCTATATATGAAAGTAGGTGGAATTGCGATGATCATTAGGTCAAAATTCAGCACGCGCTTGAAGCACGAGCTCGAATATGATATTTTATTGGTATTTGCATATGACATTTTACAACTTACGGTTTATCACGCGAATATGTATTTTGTTTATCTTGCCATCATTACGACATTCAAAACAGAAGCAAATTGCCAGTTATTTACTTGTTTTAACTCGAAGCGAGACGCTTCTTTAATGTGGAGGATTCATTCCCTAAACCGAATGAGAGTTTATTCTTTCTTACTACCGTGGGAAATATTGAAGCTAAGTACCAGTAATTCTATTTAGTGTGTAATATTACTCAAACATTTAAAAAAAAATCTATACCTTTGCAATGAGCAAAGAAAAAATACGACATCGCCGTACGAGATTTTCGATATCGCAAAAATTCCTGTGACTGTGACGTCACTATTTTGCGAGAATGAATGACGTTTCATTCATCGGAAGGTTCAAGTTCGGGGTCAAGTAAGAAAAGGTTCCTTCAAATATAGAACAAATCCAAGTGATCGTATTGACGGATAAAGCATTTTGTACTGACGGATAAAACACAAGTTTTTCCGGCAAAAATTATTGTTTAGTATGTTTGACAGTTGCAGGATAAAACAGCTCAATGCTAAGGAATCTTTATCGCCTACTCTACACAATACACTGTTGTTGTTTTTTAATTGCTGACACCAACATTTTTTTTAATATTTTATCTCAATTTACGATTTTTTTTTCGCATATTATAAAACTATCTGCCGTTGTGGGTATAACTTGCAGGTATCGATTTTGACGTAATCAGTTTGTGAGCGACAGTTACGTTTAAATGGCAGCTTGTCGATATGTTCATGAACACGTGATGTACCAACCAATGCAAGGACCGACAACTCTGTGATATCTAAATAATCAACGAGAGTAGATAAAAAGAGGCGTTTAAGTGTTGTAGAAATAACGATATCTCTAAATCGGTTGTTTGATTGAACCTCTTATTACCAGCTAAGGTCAATCAAGGACAACAGCCCCTGGATGTGATGTAGTGCGTTGTGTTGGAAGGTCTTTATAGTTTGGGAGGCTGCTGTATTATTCCTGTTGTGTATCCTTGTAAAAGTGAAACACGTGTCCTTCTTGTGCTATCACACTAAGAATGCTCTCTAGTGACTACAAACAGCACATTCCAAAAATCACATTAGACTGATAACGGGCAAACATGTTCCTGCGTTGCGTTAATGGTAAACGCTACGCGAGAGCAGAAACTACGGCTGATGTGTACCAGAAAACAGAACACAAATCCTTCAATGCCTTAAGTGAGGTGGTGTCAAGAGAGACGTTAGGAAGCAGAAAGTGAGATGGTGTCTAGAAAAACGTTAGAAAGAAGAAAGTGAGGTGGTGTCAAGGGAAACGTTAGAAAGCAGAAAATGAGGTGGTGTCAATAAAAACGTTAGAAAGCATGAAGTGCGTCTCATAACTCCCAGACAAAGATTGTTTTTCATAATTCCAATATCTATATTGGTAGAGGACCCCATACCTGTAAACACAATAGCACATATGGTGTGATAAATAAATCCAAATGGCACCTGGTTAAATGTTTCGTTCAGTGAATGACTAACACAAGTACAAAGCACACCGTGTAATATATGGTATTCTTAATAGTTGAATTGAAATGACCTTCGCAAACTCAAAGCACAGCTTCCATTAAAGCTTAATTCCTTCAGCAAATAAATAAAAATATTACTAAGAGACCAACATAACTCCATAGGTCTTTTAATCACACACATGCACATACATTTAAGACGAAAAAACAACATTCTTCGACTTTCAATGGCCGGGGTTTTTATAACTACAAAAGCAACATACCACCTTAGACTATATCCGTCGTTCCCTGTTACTGTACATTTGGATATAAAATGCGGAGGTGTACGAGAAGAGCAACAACGCTGCTTTGGCAATTAGGCGGCAACATTCATCTACTCTTTCTTGTTATGGGATTATTTTTACTATTTTCGTTACCTTATCGTTGGAGTATCATTACCAGGGATGCGGAGTTAGAAAAACACCACGTAAAACAGCATGGATTCACACGAAATGTCTTTGAAACCGAAACCCATGAACAAGCCATTAATGGGCATACTGTTCGTGTGAAAACTGATGCTGAGAAAAAAATAAATATATTTTCCAATGAGAACAATCGCGTCGAACGTAATGATACTGTTGGTGAACCGCAAAGTGTTGAAAGACCATATTTGTCGAGTCACAAAAAAGAAAGAAAATTAACACTTGTGGGAAAAGTGAAACGTTATGTCGAAATCAATGACAGCGTTCATTTACACGAAGAACAAGGAACATTCTCTCCTGATGTTTACCCAGGAAATGTAAATCTAACTGCTATATTACAACAGCACGATACTAAACGATACGCTAATGAGCGCGCTCTGAACAGTGTCAATGATACTGTTATTGCCAACCCATACCAACTTTGTAGAGACAATGATAATATAAAGGTTATGTTTATCGTCAAGAGTAAGCCAGATCATGCACAGCAACGATCTGTCATCCGAGGAACATGGGCAAACACGAAGAGGTTTCCATCCATCCGTGTCATTTTCTCGTTTGGGAAGCCGGAAGACTCTTCTCGATTGAAAACTTTGCTGGATGAATCATCTACTTATGGGGACATGCTCATTGTAGGAGACTACACAGATAACTATTATAATCTGACCCAGAAGACATTGGAAGGTTTACAGTGGGCGGTAACTACATGTAAACGTGTGGGATATGTTGTGTCTGTCGACGACGACATGTATGTTGCACCAGATTTGCTTCTTAAGTTTCTCGCTAGACCCAGTGTTCTTAAAACGGAAAAACTCTACTCTGGACATCTAATGGTCAATACAAAGCCAATTCGTAACCCAAAGGATAAATGGCACGTTTCCGTGTCCGAGTATCCGTTTCGGAACTACCCAAACTACATTTTCGGCGGTTTTGTTATCATGTCTATGTCGACTGTAAAGGACTTTGTAATTGCAGCACAGTATACTATGACGTTGAAGTTTGAGGATGTTTATTTGGGGATTCTAGCATCTAAGGTAGGGATAGAAGCATCGAACAATGGGTATGTCAATTCCAGGAGAACTTTTACAGTTTCGGAATCATTTAAAACAATCATAGCTTCCCACTTTTATGATAATGCCAAAGATTTACAAAGGGCTTGGGATTGTCATTTAAGTATATTGGATCAAAGCGATGATAAATCTATATATTGTGATTACATTGGTAAACGTCTACAAAACCTTAAGTCTGAAATAGATAATATAGCAAGCTGGATGGAGAACGTAAAGCATAACTCTTAGCAATCGTGCATTTTTATTTATCTCATTGTGACAATAGTTTATTGGTAATATCAATTAAATATGAAGAAATATTACACAATCGTAATTTAAATTGATTGTGTGGTATGTAACTTTAAAGTATTATGTTATTTAGTTATAGTTTGTTATGTTCATTAATGCCAATTACCTGTGAGTTAGAGTTTTAAAAGTACATTTGTATTATATTATTGAGATATAGTTTGTTATGTTAATTAAGGATAATAACCTGAGGGCTAAATTTTCTTAAATGCGTATATTCGCAGTCGTTGAGAAAGTTAATTTGTATCAAAATTTTAAAATCCATTATGATTCTGTAATGATAGCCCCAATAACGCAAATCACTTTATATATCAATTATTTAAGCACCCAAAAGGCTTTGAATAAAACAGTATTGTCCGTTTACCAGATTAAACACAACTTTAGCTGAGCAAATGATATATTTATAGACACTTTAAACATGAAATGAATATCAGGTTTCGTACTGAAACCTCTTCAATGGCTTGGTGACTTCCAATCAATAAGCATTTAACATATATTTCTTACAAGCCCTTCGAGAAGGACGCCCGATGCAATTTTAATGGTATAATTGTCTGCGTGACTTCGTCTTACATGAGTGTAATGAATAATAATAATTCTTACAAAGATCTCAAACCAATAGTGGAAAGGTAATATAAAGAGCAGCAATAAAACAATATAACGTTGTTTTGAGATTTTGATCAATATAATCTTAAATAGTTGATAGGGGTATCTCAATTATCGGAAAAATCTGTATTCTATGGAGGATTTCAAGTTAAGGAATTCCTTTGAAGAATATTTATGAAACTAGGCCAAGGTCATCACAAATTAGACAGCGGTACAACCTATGAGAGAATATATTAGGTGACATGGCAAGCTTTTACAGAATAGTAGTTGATATTGTCTATAGTATGGAAGGTACAGTTTAATTACTCTATCTCGAATCCGCATTCCTCTTATACCTTAACCGATCGCTTGGGCCCGACCGTGCCCTTATTTGTTCAGGTAACATAACCCGCATACTTCGAACCGCTATTTTCGAATATTCCTTAATCCTCGAACAGAAACTTATCACCTTTATAATATTCGTCGAAAAGGTGTTTGGGCCTTGAGATGTTTTTTTTTGTTCATTATTTTAACATACAATTTTGTACATTGTTAGTATCAGAGTGATTAGAAATAACTTTCATTAATAATTAATTATGTAATGTAAACAAATAAATATTCAAATGTTTTCACAAGCAATGTTTGTTATAGTTTAAGATATTAGTTTTATTTACTGGAGACCAGTATCTGACGACTACCCTGTATTTCTCGGACCACCTGATCACCTGCTGTGGAAATTAAACAGGTTTTACTTTATTAGTTCCATATAGACAATTCATATGGAACAGATGTAACTTTCCCAGACTAAAGAGTGGATTAACATCCAGCCAATACAACAGAGTATACACATAAAGTCTTTGTGTTTCCTAAATCAATTACTCAAAGTTACTTCTATTTGATCAAGTCATATACATTAATGATTCAAGAAAGAGAAAGAGTACTACTGCGGCATTATCACTATTTCTCCATGAAAATAGTATTACTATTACTATTACTATTTTTTTTATTTCCTATTTCTTACTTTCTAAAAAAAGGTTTTATAAATGTTTTATCTAAAAAGGATGTCTCCTGGGATCCTATAAAGACATTCCTCTGTGGTACGTATTCATTCAGTCGTTTAATACAATGGAAATCATTTGTGTATTTATGTATAATGGTAAACATCAGACATTTAAACTTGCCTCAAGGTTTGTATTCGTTCTCTGTACACACACTGTCTAAAATTCAATCACGAACGTTTTGGGACCTTTAGGTATTGGTGTCTATTTATAGCAATTTAATATGTAGGCCATGTTTAAAGAACTAAGGAAAGTTTGAAAGGTTTGGACGTATTGCACACAGGTAAAGAAGAGTACCGTTGTAAGGTAAAGGTTCAGACATGCGAAGACCAAAGCATAATCTAAGAGCCATAATGTTGGCCTGGAAACACCTCGGGAAGCTGGGTATAGTGGTGACTGTGGTCACATTATTTGTTGTGATTTTCTTGTCCTCCAACTTGTCCTCCAGACACACTGACAAGGTCGATAACCCGTCCAGTATCAACTTTCAGAGGAGGTTTATACAGCTGTTTGATAAAGATCAGAGAGGAAACATCATCGAAGGCGAAGGATCATTTCGTCAAGAAAATAGTGCAAAGTATAAAGAGAAGTCGAGGGAAAATGTGTTTCAGCACCAGGGCCAATCTCTTTACAAAAAAATGGGTGATATGAGTAATTTGAATAAGCGCAGTGTGGATAAAAAAGGAGCTGAACAAAGTGGCATTCGTGAAAAGCAAAGAGATAAACTAAATGATATTCGTGAAAAGCAAGGAGATAAACTAAATGATATTCGTGAAAACGAAATAGAACACAAAACTTATATTCGTGAAAACCAAGGAGCTCAACAAGAAAATGTTCATGAAAACCAAGGAGCTCAACAAGAAAATGTTCATGAAAACCAAATAGGTCAACAAGATGATATCAGTGAAAACCACGAAGTTCAACAAAAGGAAATCGTAGAAAACCAAATAGCCCTACAAAAAGACAATAGCGAACCTCAAAATGGTCAACAAAAAGATACTCGTCAAAACCAAGGAGACCAACAAAAAGATATTCGTGATAATCAAAGAGCTCAGGAAATATCTGGCAATGAGAATCAAGAAGTTCTAGAAAACGATGTCCAAGAAAACCAACGAGACACAAGAAAAAAACAGGATCCCGAAAAGGGAAATTATGACTTTGAATATCCTAAACATGATAAGTATCCTATTATTGTAAACAAAACAGACATTTTAAGTGAAAGGGGCATTAAAGGATATGGTGATAAAAAGCCAATTAATTCGTTCAATTATAGATATATAATAAGTCCTAATCATACATGTACTCAGTCTAATACGCCGAGAGTATTGTTTATAGTAAAAAGTAGTCCGGACCATAATGCAAGGCGAGTCACCATTCGTGAGACATGGGGCAACAGGAAACGCTTTCCCTTGATACGAACTATTTTTTCATTCGGGATTCCGAGTAATGGTAAAGTGTTATTAAACCTACAGGAGGAATCCGATGTATTCAGGGATATACTTCTGGTGGATTATGTAGATAACTACTACAATCTTACTCTAAAGACCATCAACGCGTTAAATTGGGCAGAGACGTACTGCCCTCTGGCGGAATACGTCTTATCAATAGACGATGACGTCTATGTCGCTCCTGACTTGCTGATAAATTTTCTAAACAGACCAAATATAAAGAAAACAGAAAACGTCTTTTCTGGTCATTTATTGGTTAACACAGAACCAATCAGGAACTCGTTATCAAAATGGTTTGTGACAAAAACGGAATACCCATTTCAGAAATATCCCAATTATATTTTTGGCGGATTTGTGATAATGTCTATGCCGACTGTAAAGCAATTTACAAAAGCAGCTAGGTATATCAAACTGTTTAAGTTCGAGGATGTTTATTTGGGGATGCTAGCTAAAGTTGTTGAAATAGAAGCAACAAATAACGGATATGTTAATTCTATGAAAACGTTCACGTCCTCAGAAGCGTTTAAAACGCTTATTGCATCACACAATTACTATGACCCGAAAGATTTACAGAGAGCTTGGGATTGTCACCTTAGTGTTCTGGACCAGGATGACGATAAGGCGGTTTTCTGTGATTTTATCGGTGATCGTCTCCGTAAAATGCAGTCCGAGATAAACAGCATCATGCGTTATATGGAAGCCGTCAGAATGAAATCATGAACGTTATAATAGAAACAATACTTTTTTTCGTTAATTAAGGATCATTGAGTGTATACTGACAGTTTTGTTTCATATATACATAACATTGAATTGTAATTAACTTTATTCTTAAGATTTAATATTTTTACCTGTAATTTCACTTTAATTGATGGACTCTCTTTTCTCTTTATGTAACCGTATCAACCAATCAAATACGACGTTATTTTGTTATTGGCTTATAACATAAACTTAATCCAATGAAAATGCTCAGTACAAGCATGGTTAAATTATTGTTCGGAATTATTCAGCATTCAAACATAAATCCTTTGCAAATTATTACAGCAGAGTTAAGAATGGATACATATCCAATGTTTTTTGTGTTATTTTTTGAGAGTATTCGGTATTCGAACTTAATTTCTTTGCAATTATTTTTGCGAGGTTAAGAATGGATGTCTATCTTGTTTCGTGTGCGATAACTCCTGAAATATAAGCACTCGTTAATATACATAACAACAACCAATGAAGTAAAATTGTTTCTTTACTATGGATTGGTTTATACTGATTTACTAGATCATTATTCATACAGTTATAATTAATTTTTCTTTTTTTTTTTTTATACTAAATCTGAATTCCTGATTGGCCAATATGTTTTCATACCACTTTTAAAAAAAACCAGAACGACGTGAAAACCCGACGTTATCTTGTCTTCAAAAAATGGACATCGATATTGTGTATTGGTTTGGAATATAAATCCTTTGAAAATAATAACAAAATCTTAAGTAAAAATGTATTTATTCATCCAAATAGTCGAAACATCAATTACAAACACTGATGTCACAATGTGTGATGTCAACGATGAAAAAACGCGGTTTTACACTGTTTACAAGCATTTTTTATCCTACCACTTTGACGTATAAGATAGTGTCAATAACGCTTAAATGAACCATAACATGTTCCTTGTGCTTACGTCATTATAAAAATGATTGCATACTGTAAAACATGTTTATGACGAATTGTTTCTATTCTAACAAGTGATGTGCCATATGTAAAATGTACTATTGTCCATATCCACTGTGACGCGTAATTCAAATTATGTTTTTGTTTAATATTTACGAACACTTACCTTGGGAAAAATAAATACTAGCATTATGATTACCACAAAAAAGTGTACTGACCTAAATTGTTCCCGTGTACTTTGTATTGTTGTAGACGTGACAAGAGATACAATAGAAATATATTTTTTCTATATGTCTGTACATTTAAAAGACACTTGGATACAATACATGTATTACGTATCTAAAACAAGTTGAACACGTAACGGGTTCTACGCTATGGTGAATTGAACAAAAGACGCAAAACACTTAAAAAAACAAACGTATTTGTATAAAATATACGTTTTCAGTCATATGAAGACTAGGTAGCATATGAATGGTGACTTTCACTTGATGGCGTTTTCGCGACATCGACATGGTCGCAAAAATTTCAACCGCGAAATGTAAAGTAATAGGAAGTTCACTTATGGTCATATGATTAATTCACTAAAATTCAATGTTTACCGTTTTAAGGCAATATCGAGATTTGTTTCTAATTTGCGAAAATATGATGAATGAATGCCATTGTAGCAAATATAGCAAATATATTAACGAGAAAATATTCACGTTATAATTAATTTTTCTTTTTTTTTTTTATACTAAATCTGAATTCCTGATTGGCCAATATGTTTTCATACCACTTTTAAAAAAACCCAGAACGACGTGAAAACCCGACGTTATCTTGTCTTCAAAAAATGGACATCGATATTGTGTATTGGTTTGGAATATAAATCCTTTGAAAATAATAACAAAATCTTAAGTAAAAATGTATTTATTCATCCAAATAGTCGAAACATCAATTACAAACACTGATGTCACAATGTGTGATGTCAACGATGAAAAAACGCGGTTTTACACTGTTTACAAGCATTTTTTATCCTACCACTTTGACGTATAAGATAGTGTCAATAACGCTTAAATGAACCATAACATGTTCCTTGTGCTTACGTCATTATAAAAATGATTGCATACTGTAAAACATGTTTATGACGAATTGTTTCTATTCTAACAAGTGATGTGCCATATGTAAAATGTACTATTGTCCATATCCACTGTGACGCGTAATTCAAATTATGTTTTTGTTTAATATTTACGAACACTTACCTTGGGAAAAATAAATACTAGCATTATGATTACCACAAAAAAGTGTACTGACCTAAATTGTTCCCGTGTACTTTGTATTGTTGTAGACGTGACAAGAGATACAATAGAAATATATTTTTTCTATATGTCTGTACATTTAAAAGACACTTGGATACAATACATGTATTACGTATCTAAAACAAGTTGAACACGTAACGGGTTCTACGCTATGGTGAATTGAACAAAAGACGCAAAACACTTAAAAAAACAAACGTATTTGTATAAAATATACGTTTTCAGTCATATGAAGACTAGGTAGCATATGAATGGTGACTTTCACTTGATGGCGTTTTCGCGACATCGACATGGTCGCAAAAATTTCAACCGCGAAATGTAAAGTAATAGGAAGTTCACTTATGGTCATATGATTAATTCACTAAAATTCAATGTTTACCGTTTTAAGGCAATATCGAGATTTGTTTCTAATTTGCGAAAATATGATGAATGAATGCCATTGTAGCAAATATAGCAAATATATTAACTAGCAAATATATTAACGAGAAAATATTCACGTTTGCAGTATTTTATACCTCTTTGGACCTGTTAGAAACGAGAATGAATCAGAAACTAGAGTAAAGAGGAGGTTGCTTCATGCAGTATTTCTGTTGGATCCAGGAATCGAACCGTGACCGTCTTGATCTGTAATGTGGTTATATCATTTAGAGCCTGGTACTTTAATTATGTTTATTATTCAGAAATCTTTTGTTCTTTTTATTGAAATATTTTGATAAAAATGATATTCATAGTATGTTATATAAAATATAAATAACTGCTAATTGTTTTGGTTAGTTTTGTTTGTTTTTGTTTAATTGAAAGTAAACTACTAAGTTATTGAAATTAAACCTTTCAATTAATCATCTACTCTTCTCCAAACTATACGTATGCCCTATGAATTTGTAGAAATAACATAAAATAATTGGATCAGCAATGAATCTAATTTGAATGCAGATCTGTCTTCTTTATTCAGTACATACTGATCCAGTGAATTCACCTAAATCTTAGTTGAATCTGAAACAGTGACGTTGAATCAGGCTTCAATTTCATTTTCAATTTCAACAAATTTTATTGACAAATTATTTACAGTCAAGACGATTAGACAGCAGGCAAGGCCTATCTAAGTCTTCTCCTTAAGTGTCGTGGCTTCAGTGTAGGGAATGTTGGAGAGCAGCGACCATTTCTCTAAGCTGCAATTTGATTTGTTTAGCAAAACCAATCTGAATGTGGCATCTTATTGACAATCGGAACATCTCGCTTGATTCTGAACGTTCATTAGTTACTTTGTTTTAATTGTTGTTATAATGTCTAGAAGTGGGATAGGGGAACCGTTGTTATCAACGCGATTAACGTTTTATTATTACTAAACTGCATTGCAGTGAAAAATTGGACATTAAACTACTGAACGGTTTCACACTGTTTACAAGCATTTTTATCCTACCACTTTGACTTCTAACCCTAAATTGTTCCCGTGTACTTTGTATTGTTGTAGACGTGACAAGAGATATAATAGAAATATATTTTTCTATATGTGTGTACATTTAAAAGGCACTTGGATACAATACATGTATTACGTATCTAAAACAAGTTGAACACGTAACGGGGTCTACGCTATGGTGAATTGAACAAAAGACGCAAAACACTTAAACAAACAAACGTATTTGTATAAAATACGTTTTCAGTCATATGCAGACTAGGTAGCATATGAATGGTGACTTTCACCTGATGGCATTTTCGCGACATCGACATGGTCACAAAAATTTCAACCGCGAAATGTAAAGTAATAGGAAGTTCACTTATGGTCATATGATTAATTCACTAAAATTCAATGTTTACCGTTTTAAGGCAATATCGCGATTTGTTTCTAATTTGCGTAATTACACATTAAATGATAATATTCAAATAAATAGATAAAATACCATATTTATTAAAGAAATCGATAACTAACGGCAATGGAAATTAACTTTATTTATTTGGCATAAAATCCCGTATACTGAGTTCAAGTTGAGTTAATTTGTACCTATTTCTTTTTCATTTGATCTCCGCGAATATATCCACGTGCGAATTTATCAACAGGTACAGATCTTGACATTTTACTAAGTTAACTATAAATATATAATGAATGAATGCCATTGTAGCAAATATAGCAAATATATTAACGAGAAAATATTCACGTTTGCAGTATTTTATACCTCTTTGGACCTGTTAGAAACGAGAATGAATCAGAAACTCGAGTAAAGAGGAGGTTGCTTCATGCAGTATTTCTGTTGGATCCAGGAATCGAACCGTGACCGTCTTGATCTGTAATGTGGTTATATCATTTAGAGCCTGGTACTTTAATTATGTTTATTATTCAGAAATCTTTTGTTCTTTTTATTGAAATATTTTGATAAAAATGATATTCATATTATGTTATATAAAATATAAATAACTGTTAATTGTTCTGGTTAGTTTTGTTTGTTTTTATTTAATTGAAAGTAAACAACTAAATTATTGAAATTGAACCTTTCAATTAATCATCTACTCTTCTCCAAACTATACGTATGCCCTATGAATTGGTAGAAATAACATTAAATAATTGGATCAGCAATGAATCTAATTTGAATGCAGATCTGTCTTCTTTATTCAGTACATACTGATCCAGTGAATTCACCTAAATCTTAGTTTCACAGTGAAGTTGAATCAGGCTTCAATTTCATTTTCAATTGCAACAAATTTTATTGACAAATTATTAACAGTCAAGAGGATTAGACAGCAGGCAAGGCCTATCTAAGTCTTCTCCTTAAGTGTCGTGGCTTCAGTGTAGGGAATGTTGGAGAGCAGCGACCATTTCTCTAAGCTGCAATTTGATTTGTTTAGCAAAACCAATCTGAATGTGGCATCTTATTGACAATCGGAACATCTCGCTTGATTCTGAACGTTCATTAGTTACTTTGTTTTAATTGTTGTTATAATGTCTAGAAGTGGGATAGGGGAACCGTTGTTATCAACGCGATTAACGTTTTATTATTGCTAAACTGCATTACAGTGAAAAATAGGACATTAAACTACTAAACAGTCAACTGACGACTGACAAAATGTTAATACATGTATAACATTACTTCTGCTGTGTAACTGTCTTTCAAAGAAGCAAATATATTCCCAGTAAATTATTCTACGATAAAAACGATATTCTTTCGTTATCGTTAGTGTCGATGGATTGCATTTAAGATGTTTTAATTTCGGTGTATGTATTAATCATATTTACAGCGTCTTTTGTAATAAACAAATAAGAACTATCAAGCTTAAAGATTCAGCACCGCTGTCGAATAGTATTTTGCTCTATCGAAGTAGAAGCAGAAGAATGAGTATTTTCTTCAGTAACAACAATTCCTTAGTTTATATCATTACCACCATTGAAAAGTTTGAGCTTCTTATTTTACTTCAAGATATAATATTGAAAATAATTTATTGCGTCCCGAAAAAAGTCCACGGAACTATGCCCTATATGGAATGAAACACTAATTGCGCATCCACCGAAAGCAAAACAAAATAAGTTATTTCATATTATTTTTGTGTTAATTAGACAAACATTTACATGATTACACAACAAATATAGTTCAAATCGCGAGTATCGTTTATGCTTTGTCGGCAGTGGAGCATCTATAATTGTTAACATTGCACTTTAGTTTATCTGACCTGAACGGTTTAACAAGATCAATTAACAATTTATTGAATGATAAAACTAGAATAAGTGTTATTGTTTCTATCCGGTTAACTGTACCTTCAACTGTGTGTTTACGCAATGTAACTGAGCAACTTACTTTCACAATTAGCAATCGACAGTGTGTAGACGATCTACTCGTAAATCATATGCAAATAAATACAAACATTAGTTTCATACTGTATTGAAAACAACAAACGAGAATATAGTCCTTTATCCACTTTCCAGTATGTTTACACAAATATGGCGATAGACTTCCACTACCTAAATATTATCAGAAAGAGATGGACTTCCATTACCTAAATATTGTCAGAAAGAGATGACCGCCCACTACCTAAATAATGTCAGAAAGATATGTTATTCCACTACCTAAATATTGTCAGAAAATGATTGACTTCCACTACGTAATATTGACAGAAAGAGATTGACTTCAACTACCTTAATATTGTCAGAAAGAGATTGACTTCCACTACCTAAATATTGTCAAAAAGAGATAGCCTTCCACTACCTAAATGTTGTCAGAAAGCGAGATTTCAACTTTTGATGCCGACGTAAGTTTGGTGTGTTTAATTTTGGCGTTTCATGCCAAACGCCACATACCCCGTAAGCCAACATATGACCACATCCAATATAACCTGATTTACGGAGTTACCATCGTAATTTGTCCTTTGTCCTGACTCGATATATGTAAAAAAAAAACACTCCCCCTTTACCTCATTCCGGATTAATTCCAAATTTTGTGTGAAGCATTTTTGTGGAGGGCAATTATATTTCATGCAAATGAGGTTGGTCCGACTCCTGGGGATAAAGGGATGGGACTACAAAAGGTTTCCTAGCTGGATATATTCTTTAAATTCCGTA
The DNA here is from genome assembly GCF_041381155.1 of Argopecten irradians. Classification (NCBI taxonomy): domain Eukaryota; kingdom Metazoa; phylum Mollusca; class Bivalvia; order Pectinida; family Pectinidae; genus Argopecten; species Argopecten irradians. The sequence continues at coordinate 29,654,416 of NC_091139.1, forward strand.
TCTTCTACAACGTTTGCATTGATTACAACAACATTTTGTGTGAAACATCTGGAGTGAACAAAAACATTTTGTAGAAATGGTTTGAGCCCCGGGGTGAGAGAGGCGGAGCTACAAAGGGGGAACTTTACTGATTTCTTTCCTTTAAATTCCTACTCCCCACAAGGCTTGCATGTCTTACAACCATTTTAGTTCATTGGGACAGAGAGGCAAAAGGTGGTTTTAAGGGAAAGTGTTTCTGATGTTTACTATAAAATCATGTGTACAAGTTATCTTGTAGTCTTTTATAAAAACAAAAGGAGGGGGATCACTTTGGACCGTTTTACGGCCACTCAGTGACAAGCAAAATATTTTGCATGAAGATACATTATGGTCAGCTGCATATTGAATGCTTTTCAGAATATCCGATTGTTTCTGCGTTCATGGTAATTTCAGAGGTCAAATGTCAAAGGCTGAAAATTCACATTTTCATTGTTTAAGTCCTAATTAATTAAATATTTGAATAGAGATAACATCTTTGAAGGTTTTGCCTGAAAATTTTGGGTTTGTGAAGTTTAAATAGAAAAACTGATGAAAAATTCAAATTTTCATCCTTTGAGATTTGACCTCTGAAAATCTCAGATGACCTTCAAGGTCCTCAGGCCTCTTGTTCTTAATCTAAATACACGTAATATAGTTTGGGTTAAATCGAGTATGAATCATTTACGTAAGGTTTGAATCAGTTTTATTGCGTGTTTAAACTTAGAAAGGAGCTATTACCACTCCACATTTTTAATTTCATTCATGTTTGTACGCGGCAGACGACCTGTTTACTCACCCATATTTAAATACCCATCTACTCCCTTCTTAAATGTCAACATCATACATTCTCTTGTACACTTAGCCTCATACTTAGCTTCCCTTCATAGGACAAGACAATCAATGGGTCGTCAAATGTCTATTTCAATTTTCGGTTAAGAAACAAATCAAACGAATGTTTTCATAATAACCAGTGAGATTGAGTACCAATATGAACCTGGTAATAGTATGTTTAATGGTAACTATGGTTGTGTCAACACTGGGGTAGGAAATCGTGTTAAGGGAAGAGTCAGTGTATAGTAGACTGTGGTAGACACTTATTACTAACGGATAAGTCGAAGTCTACCTCTTCTAGTTTAGCGGACTACTGTACCTCATGCATAGATTACCCAATGACACACATATATATAATAAGCTTACAGTGTAAGAATTAATTCTATATCTCTCTCTCTCTAGTAAATCCCCTAAACTTATTGATTGATTGACATATTTTTTTTTTGTCAATGCAGTACTGTACGCAACAAATTAGATCTAATTTGATCAAATTATTATCAACTGAAATTAAACCTTGCTTATATTTTATAACCAAGACATACATTTATAATGTATTATATCCGTATATATTTCTAAATCCTTGATATAATTCATAAAGTACACGGAGGAGACATATGCAACTTTGTCCTCATCGTTGTGTTGATCTTCCCTCTCTAACTCATTTTTAGTAAGTACTTTAAAGTTAATTATGATTTTCTATATTTTTTTTGTAAGTATGAGTGTGTATGAATGTAGCAGATTAAATATGACTTGCATCTTATGTCCCTTTACTTCTAATTTAAAGTATTACCTTTTAATTATTGTAATTCTACTTATCATGTCAGGTGATATTCACACAAATCCAGGTCCATCCTCAGCTTCTTCTGATGAAAATTATTTATTCAATGATTTATCAATAGTACACTTAAATGTTAGGTCTCTCAGGAATAAAATTGATCTAATTGATGCTGAATTATGTGATAATGATATCATATGCCTAACTGAAACTCATCTCGACCCCAATGTATTGAATACTGATCTACAATTGAAATCCCATCCTAATTTATATCGAAGAGATAGGCAGCTTCAACATGGTGGAGGTATCTTGATTTATACTAAAAGTAATATTCATGTTAATCGCAGAAATGATTTAGAGACTGAAAATATTGAACATATTATTTTAGAATAAACCTCATACAAGCACCCACACGTATTACTGATACCACTGCTACACTGATAGATGTTTTTATTACCAATAATGTGAATATTTTTAATTCAACACAAGTACTTTCTCCCCTCTGTAGTGATCACTGCCCAATACTAGCTTATATCTGTTTTAAAACTTGTAGAAGCAAACCTTATAAAAAAAATGTTTTTAATTTCAATGAAGCAAATTGGGAAAATATTAATAGTGAATTACGTAATACTGATTGGGATGTTATTTTTAATGATAGTAATAATATTAACGAATTATATTCTATTCTGTTAGAGAAAATAAACACTGCTACTAACAAACATTTACCACATAAAACAGTTATTGTACATCCTGATGATAAGCCGTGGATGACTGGTGAAATTAGACATAAATTGAGACAAAAAAAACAGATTACATCGTCTTGCTAAACAAAAAAATAGGGTTCAGGACTGGGCAAAATTTAGGAACTTTCGGAATGAAGTAATTGATTTGATTAGGAAAACAAAGGAAAGTTATATGAAAAAATTACAGAGCTCTCTTGCTGATAAGTCTACTAATCCTAAAAAGTGGTGGCAAATTGCTAAAGCTATGGGAAAAATCAATATTAATAATAGCCAATCTTCTCCATTAATAAACAACAATGAAATTCTTATTCATCCACTTGATAAAGCTGAGGCATTGAATAATCACTTTACTAGTATTGCTTCTGACATCAGAGACTCTGATCTACCTGAATTACCTCCCCTGCCTCATGTTGAACTCTCAGAAATAAATATAAATGAACAAGATATTATTGACCAACTTCACATTCTAAATAAAAATAAACCAGCTGGTCCAGATGGTATTTTACCAGTTATTATTAAAAATATCTCGCCATCTTTAGTATATCCACTTAAATTATTATTTAATAAAACATTAAATATTGGAGAAATACCAGATATTTTAAAAGTTGCTAATGTTACTGCAATTTATAAAGGAAAAGGCGAAACCAGTGACCTTAATAATTATCGGCCCATAGCGGTCACTTCTGTCTTTATGTAAAGTGAACATCAGTCAGGTTTTCGACCCACTGACTCTACAGTTAATCAGTTAACTGATATATATAATACTATAAGTAGTATGTTAGATCAAGGTAAAGATTTGCGCTTTGTTTTCTGTGATATAAGTAAAGCTTTTGATCGCGTATGGCATTTAGGTCTTTTACATAAATTAAAATCTTATGGTATTAAAGGTAAATTATATAATTGGTTCAATGCTTACCTATCTGACAGAAAACAAAGGGTAATATTTGAAGGGTATCAATCCAGCACTAAACCTATTTCGGCAGGAGTCCCTCAAGGATCTGTCCTTGGTCCATTTTTGTTTTTACTCTTTATTAATGATATTACTAATGATATTAACAGTAATATAAAATTATTTGCAGATGACACTTCTCTTTATGTAATAATACAAAATAATAATGATCTGGAAACACCATCTTCACTGCTTAATAATGACTTAGCCTCTATCTCAGAATGGGCACTTAAATGGCAAATTCTCTTCAACCCTAATATTAATAACAGGACTTAGAAGAGGTACATCTCACTATATTTTATATAACGAAACACAACTAGAACCATTAAGTAAAAGAAGACAGGATCACAAACTTATACTAATGTTTAAAATTATTAATAATTATACTCCAATGTATCTTTATAATATTATACAACCATATTTAAATCTAAACAATGTATACAATTTTAGAAATAACAGAGTATTTAATATTCCACAGTCAAGAACTAATAGCTATAAGAAAAGTTTTTTTCCGTCAACCATGGATATGTGGAACTCACTTGACAGTTCCATTAGAGACTGAGACTCTGTTTCAATTTCTTCTTTTAAATGTAAATTGAAAATTGCTCACGATATGATAGTTTCAGAAGTCTTCATGGATTCCTCTCCAAGACAACTTAACATAATCCTTTGCCAACTTAGAAATTTTAAAAGTGACCTTAATTTTGATAAACATTCTGATCACCTGATTGATAACTCATCCTGTGTATGTGGTGCTCCCAGTGAAGATTTAGTTCATTTTTTCTTTCAATGTCCATTGTATAATGATTTAAGGCACCACATTTTATCCATCTACAATTTATTAGGTTATGTAAATCTACAATGCCTACTGTGTGGCATCCGTAATGTACATGTACCTGATCAAATAAATACACTTATTCTTTCTCATGTAAATCTATATATTAAATCCTCAAAACGTTTTTCTATGTACAAATAATTTGAAGTATATGCAATACTAATGTAGCTAGTTATTCAGTTACTACAATTTACTTGTCTATGGTGTATTATAGCATATTAAAGTCATTATTTTATACTTATATTAAATTTAATATAACATTCTATTATGAATGAGAAAGGAATGAATGAGCGTGAAAGAGTAGTTCTATATAAAAAACAAAATTGAATCGTATATTTCTTCATTTAAGGCTTTGTTGGAGAATGTGTTTCCTGCATTCACTCTAATTAATTAATGTATCAACTATAGTTTGCTTGATTTGTTTTTAGTAGAAATTATCCTTTTAAATGGGTAATGCATAGTCCAAATTAATTAACACTATGAATATAAATCCCTTTTTCCTGAGTTCAATACTAAACACGTAATGCCATGTTTTTGTAATAGAGTGAATACATACCATGATTTCATTTCAAGCCTAACTCGGAAAGTAGTACAGAAGAAGACTAAATATAGGCAATATGGCCTGTTGTCTAATTCTTTTGACAATATAATGTATATATGTACTCTGTATTTATGTATAATTTGTATTGATTGAAAAATGAAATGAATGAAAAATATTCGCACTTATCCCGAAGTGCAAATGATTCGACTTATCTGCATGGTTCAATCAACCGTGTTTCTAATGAAGTGAACTAAAATCTATCAATTTCTCATTGTTTATTGCAAAACCAATTAGTTGACATTTAATTATAATACCAAATAAGGTGTTTAAAAGAAAATAAAGCAATAATATCTTTATTAGAAAACGTGATATAATGCACGAATCCGGTAGCGTTTATTATACTTAAATAAAAAATGAAATTTCATGCCAGGTCCCAGTGGAAAGTATCCTTCAGATTGATTTAGTGAACGTCTGAACTTAAATTGGTATTTATGTGACATTAAGTTGGTGTAAATAAAAACAATTTTAAATTTCATATCGAATGAATGATTTTCTCCCGACAACCGATGCGGATATGTTTACTGATTCGGATTGGTTCTTAATGCGAGAACTACGGACAACAGCCGTTAACATTAGCATTTGATTTAAACATATTTTATTGTGTAATTATATATACAATGGGATTGGGCAACTTATATGAAGCCCTCTCCCTACAGAATTATAATTAATTATATAACAAAGAATACAAAAATGAGAGAGAGAGAGAGAGAGAGAGAGAGAGAGAGAGAGAGAGAGAGAGAGAGAGAGAGAGAGAGAGAGAGAGAGAGAGAGAGAGTTTATTTTAATAAATGTATATAATTACTTAATTTATTGAAGTGTATGTATTTGTGATCACTCCCGATGCTGACAACCGAAGTTGTACTGATCGCATTAGCATTGTTTATCAGTAGAAAAAATAGTTGAAAATCAAGATACCTGTAATGTTGTAATAACATGAAAGCCTTACATGACACATCGATATATTCAAATAAAAGCAAATTCAATGACGTAAACACACTAGCTACTTACGTATGCATTGATATTGTTTTCTGTACAGAATGTTAAGGCCGCGCGTGAATCACTGACACATAACAGCGATTAAAATTGTTTACGTCAACTGTACAATGATTTGCAAAATGTTTTAAAGTTGTTTGTATCTTTCGAAAATACAATTATCGTTCGGTGATATATATTGAATTTGTTATTTGCGTCTGAATAAATTTTAAGTTTATTGTTTTTCGGCAAATATGTGCATCGAAACATTTGAAGTTTACTCGGTACAGCATCTATTATTTTTGTATTTGATAATTCTTACAAAATCAACTGATATATGACCTTTCCAAACTCTCTGTCTACATAACGTGTATACGTGTTCTCCCACACCTTGCTGAGTCACCAAACAAGAAAGCACACCAGTGTTTTGAATGTGTTGCGGTTTAAAATAAAAATTACATTGGTTTTTTACAACCTTGACATTGAAAGTAATTGAAGGGATTTAACTGTATATAAGTCCATAAGGTTATCCATGTTGTTCTCAGATGTAAACTTATTTTTTTCATAAAAGATACTTTTCACGAAAATATGGGAACGGAAAGGTAAAGAATAATGACTAGAAATGTCAGAGAATTTCCACATACATGTATGCGTTTTCAATTAACAAAACATATCATTTTGCAAAATTTCTAACGACTCCAACGCGCAGCATATCAACTGAGCATTTTGTTCACACCTTCAACATTAGTGAGCGAGTTGTTACTATTTTATGTAATCTGCCCTTTTCAATTGTAAAAATCTTTTAATTTCGTTTCAAAATTGGAATGGCCGATCTGACCAGGGACATAGTCACCCCTTTTTGATGGGTTAGTAATGTGTGACTAGAATTTACATAGTCTTTCAGCTGTGGGTGTTTACAAACGTAGTGGCGTGATATTTGGTCAGGTAAGGCTTAGTCCGTATTCCCATTGTCACTATTTACTTAGAAGTGTACTCAATCAATGTAACAGGAGAACGTTCTTATATTAAACACTGCCAAGACTATAATATTTCTTTATGATGAAATATAATTACCTACGATTAAAAATTCTTACTCGCATTGAGTTGGGAAGTAATGCAATACAAAATTCATTCTCTACTTTTCAATTATTAAAACATGTTCAGAATGAACCGATGAAAGTGAAATAGTATATATATAGTTTAAATGAGGATTCATTTTACACCACTGTTTAACAATATATTCTTGATCTCATCTACAAACCTTCAAAACACTGGATAGAACGAATTCGTGAAAACTAATATATACATTGTTATAGAAGATTTACCCTAAAAATACTTATTTTCTTAAGATTTTTATGAGTATACTTCTTCGCGAGTGAGAGAGAATGTTCATTAGTGTTAAGTCAGGTTTATACTTATTCATATCCGATATATTTAAATGGCCAATCAATTTCAAAATTTAAACAAATATACTCGAGAAAAGGTCATGCCGATCTATGCCAGAAGTGAAAGGTATAGATAGGTGGCTAGTTATTTAAAACGAGTGGAGAGAGCTTGATGACAGAGGATACACTACATAGGAGAGGCAAACATGCAGCGATCAACCTATAGGAATGGCACACTTATGTGGAAACGGTCTCTGAGAATATGTTCTTTGATTTTAATAGTCGCGGTATATATAATGCTATACCTACACAGCCATGGTTTTGCCAACACCACATCTCGTATAAACAATGCCAATATCCTCACGATTCAGGACCGAGTAAGTGCAGGAAAGCAGGCTTTATTCACAGGAGGTAGATCGTCCTCTGTCAACAAAGATGACAACGATGAGAATGACGAGGTCAACGATAGCCAGCGTCAGAATGACCAAGAAGGCAGGAGGAACGGTTTGAAATCTATGAATGATACTGAAACTTTTCGTGAAAACGATGATGAATTGCAGGAACAAAATGATTCAGTTCAGCCAAATGGCGACAGGGATTTTCAAATGGTTCTACAGCGCAAAGATGCCGTTCAACAGGACGATGAAGTGGTTCAAATTAGACATTTAAATGAAGTAACAGAGGAGAAAGTGTTTACGCCTTCCAAGTATCCGTTCAAGGTGAATTTGTCTGATATAATACATCAGTATGAAACAAAAGGTTACGCTAATGAGAAACCCATTAATGTCTTTGATCATCGATACATCATTCAACCCACAGAAACATGCAGTGGACGTGACAGTATAAAAGTATTGTTTATTGTAAAAAGTAGTCCCGATCATAGTGTAAAAAGGGCTGTCATTCGCGAAACATGGGCCGACAGAAAACGATTCCCTTGGCTTAGGATTGCATTTTCGTTTGGAATACCAAAGAACGGCAAATCCTTGTTACACCTACAAGAAGAATCTTCTAAAACTAACGATATTCTTCTCGTCAATTACTCTGATGACTATTATAACTTGACCCTGAAAACAATGAGTGGATTACGATGGGCTGCCAGCAACTGTGCACGTGCGGCGTATGTGATATCCATAGATGACGATATTTACGTTGCACCCGATTTGCTGCTTAGTTTTCTAGACAAACTTCCGATGAGGCGAGCTGAGAAACTTTACCACGGCTATTTGATTCGTGGAAGTTCTCCAGTGAGAGACGGAAATGGAATGTTTCGTAAATGGTACGTTTCGACAAACGAATATGCCTTTAAAACATATCCGAACTATATTTTCGGAGGCTTTGTAGTGATGTCCATGCCAACAGTGAGAACATTTTTGATTGCAGCCATGTATACCAAATTGTTAAAATTTGAAGATGTGTATTTGGGTATTTTAGCTGTAAGAGTTGGAATAGAAGCCACAGAAAGCGGTCATGTAGATGCTAAGAAAACAGTAACTGCTTCCGAATCCTTTAAAACGGTCATAGCCTCTCATTTTTACCAGGATCCGTATGATCTTAAAAGGGCTTGGGAATGCCATTTAAGTTTGATATCGGATAAGACCTCAAAAAGTATACTATGTCATACCATAGGTACCCGTCTAAACCAGTTGAAATCTGAAATAGATAGCATGGTGAACTGGATGGAATCGTTAAAGAAAACTTACTAAAATATTAATAAAAGTATTACGCTACCCTATTAAGTTTCCATGGATGATTTGTTACCAGTAATAATTATTAGACACTACATTGTATACGCAAATATATAGGTCTACATGTATGTATGTTTGTGTGAATGTATGTATGAATATATTTATGTTTGTATGAATTCATTTCCAGTCGCGTTTTTCTTATCGCAAATTTATTACTGCAATATTTCAAAAATGGTGGTGCATTTTTGTGGGAAAATTGTAATGATTTAATCTTGCTTGTAATAGGCATTGTCATTGAGAATTGACTTTATTAGCCCGTAAACACAAAAATGACGTTGCCGTTTGTAATATCGCTTCGGATTGGCGGAATTAACGGCGTAACAATAAATTTGGAACTTAAAAAATATCATAATAGCTTGAATAACTGATTGTCACTTTTACAATATTATCTGATTAAGCAAAAGTAAAGTATATGAGGGTATAACTGACACACAGAACGTGACCTTTATGACTTCATTATAGTTGATATGGTAACGTCTAATGACCGTCCAAACGGCTGTTCTATCTTGTAGAGTATATCGTTGTTGATACATTAAGCATTACTAATGGATATTAACATCCACAATGTGTTACTAATGTAAATAAAATAAATGGTCTATGTAATGCTAAATAAAAAAAACTAAGTATTATATCATCATGAACAGTGGAGAAGAGGTTTAAAATGAGAAAAGTTGTTGTGCTATATCTCCATAAAATGAAGAATCCATTCAAGGTAATAGCGCCGAGGAGAAAAAAAGCTCTTTCATATGTGGATACAAAGGACCGGGGTATTGTACCTTCGTAATCACAAAATGTAGTAAAACCAGGGGGAGGCCTCAGATATTGCCACAATCTGTAACTTACGATTGCAATATCCACATCCTTTAAATTCTCATAAATATTTGCTTAACAAGATCTTGTGATAGCATGAAATATTGTTTGTTTGTTCTTCTACCAGTACTGTCGACACCAACATTAGAGTAGTCTGTCTATTATTTGTATTATAAGCGTGTTAGTTGTGAGGGGCCGCGGTGGCCGAGTGGTTAAGATGTCCCGACATATTACCACAAGCCCTCCACCTCTGGGATGCGGGTTCGAATCCCATGTGGGGCAGTTGCCAGGTACTGACCGCTGGCCGGTGGTTTTTCTCCGGGTACTCCGGCTTTCCTCCACCAACAAACCTGGCACGTCCTTACATGACCCTGGCTGTTAATAGGACGTAAAACTAAACAAACCAAACCAAAGTGTTAGTTGTATTGTAACATAATCTAAATTAATTCAAATAAAATATCATTTATACCAAAGAGAAAATATACCACATTTTATATACACTGTGAATATATGGATCAAAATGTAAAAAAATCATGTAAATATCAAGCAATAAATCATTGAACTTTCTGACTATTTTATTAAATGATATCATTGAAGTTTATGTTCTTGGTTATTCATATGTATTTGTCAAATGGAAACTGTTGATATTTATTTCAAACTATACTATAAACAATTAATAATTGCATGATACTTAGTAATGAAATTGTAACAGAAAGGCACTACAGGCACGGGATGTTGTCCTTGGGATCAGTAAGAACTGTCGTGATATTTAAATGTAAATCGTGTCAATATAAATTGACTAGACAATGGCGACTTTTAATATGTGTCCTATATTTGAACCTCTGTAAATATAATTGGGTGGGTTTTCACTACACATCCAACACGATCGTCTCAGTAGGTTATGCACGATCTCATCAAGGATCAATCAATACCCTTATTTAAAATACCGTTTTAGTAACCCCACCGGATCGTTTTTCTTTTTGGTTTTTTCTTTTGACAGTCAGCGAAATTTGATTACTCTCAATATCCTTTGTGTTTATGAAGTTATAGCGGAATAAAATTCTTCATAGATACCAAGCGTCACTCCTATAATTTTATTTTAATAACTCAGTAAGGTACTCATTATGCATTGATTTTTGTATTTTTATTTAGTTTTACAATAGAACAAATGTGATATGAGGCGCATTGGTAGCTTATCTTTAGTTTAGCCAATAACTGTATTTCTTTTAAAATTTTCCGCGAAAACGTTTTTCGTGTATGACGTCATAATAATCAACGTGCAATTCTTTCGGTCTATGGAAAAAAACAACTTAAACTTCCAACAGATAGAAATTAATGTAACATTAAATTATATCATGGTTACAGAGACATGCTTACATAAAATAGATGAACAAAAATAATCATTAGATAGATTTAAAGATATTAAGCATTTAATTTACCCTCTCTTATGAATGAATAATTTCCATACTAATAATCATGCTCAATATATTTCCTTGCACTTTCTATATGTAATAATATAATTTTCACCAAACATTTTGTTGAGCATCAGAGAATATTTTGCTTTACCAAAGTATATGTAGTTGCATCAAGAAAACATGTAAGAATCTGAATTTAAACCTTAGAGTGTTGAACAAACTAGATAGACCATTCATACCTAAAAACATATGTAAAATACCTTTTCAAATTACCAAAGATACATCAATACAATGGTTTCAGTAGCGACTAGAACATCGTATACTTTCTTTAAATAATTCATAAATTAATAATTCAAAATCTATTCATATTTTTTATTCCTCAATTTCTGTAATATCTGTAAAACAGATATTGAAACCATAGAATATATATTTTGGTATTGTCAAAAATCTGTTCAAATCTGGCAAGGTATGAAAGAGAAACACATGAAAAAAACCTGATAATATTGTGATATTCAAATTAGAGACAATTCTTTTGGTGAGACTGAATTTTTTTCGATACCGCTCAATTTCATTATTCTTGCATGAAGTCATACACATTTTTATGTAATCTGTATGACCTGTGACCTTTTGGTGTGATGTTTCATGTAAACTATATGACCTGAGTCCTTTTGGTGTGATGTTTTATGTAATCTGTATGATCCGAGTCCTTTTGGTGTGATGTTTTATGTTATCTGTATGACCTGAGTCCTTTTGGTGTGATGTTTTATGTAAACTATATGACCTGAGTCCTTTTGGTGTGATGTTTTATGTAATCTGTATGACCCGAGTCCTTTTGGTGTGATGTTTTATGTAATCTATATGACATGAGTCCCTTTGGTGTGATGTTTTATGTTAATTTTATGACATGAGTCCTTTTGGTCTGATGATTTATGTAATCTGTATGACCTGAGTCCTTTTGGTCTGATGTTTTATGTAATCTGTATGACCTGAGTCCTTTTGGTGTGATGTTTTATGTAAACTATATGACCTGAGTCCTTTTGGTGTGATGTTTTATGTAATCTGTATGACCTGGGTCCTTTTTGGTGTGATGTTTTATGTAATCTGTATGACTTGGGTCCTTTGGTGGGTCCTTTTGGTGTAATGTTTTATGTAATCTGTATGACCCGTGTCCTTTTGGTGTGATGTTTTATGTAATCTGTATGACATGAGTCCTTTTGGTGTGATGTTTTATGTAATCTGTATGACCTGGGTCCTTTTTGGTGTAATGTTTTATGTAATCTGTATGACCTGAGTCCTTTTGGTGTGATGTTTTATGTAATCTGTATGACCTGAGTCCTTTTGGTGTGATGTTTTATGTAATCTGTATGACCTGAGTCCTTTTGGTGTAATGTTTTATGTAATCTGTATGACCTGAGTCCTTTTGGTGTGATGTTTTATGTAATCTGTATGACCTGAGTTCTTTTGGTGTGATGTTTTATGTAATCTGTTTGACCTGTGTCCTTTTGGTGTGATGTTTTATGTAATCTGTATAACCCGAGTCCTTTTAGTGTGATGTTTTATGTAATCTGTATGACCTGAGTCCTTTTTGGTGTGATGTTTTATGTAATCTGTATGACATGAGTCCTTTTGGTGTGATGTTTTATGTAATCTGTATGACCTGGGTCCTTTTTGGTGTAATGTTTTATGTAATCTGTATGACCTGAGTCCTTTTGGTGTGATGTTTTATGTAATCTGTATGACCTGAGTCCTTTTGGTTTGATGTTTTATGTAATCTGTATGACCCGAGTCCTTTTAGTGTGATGTTTTATGTAATCTGTATGACCTGAGTTCCTTTTGGTGTGATGTTTTATGTAATCTGTTTGACCTGTGTCCTTTTGGTGTGATGTTTTATGTAATCTGTATAACCCGAGTCCTTTTAGTGTGATGTTTTATGTAATCTGTATGACCTGAGTCCTTTTGGTGTAATGTTTTATGTAATCTGTATGACCTGAGTCCTTTTGGTGTGATGTTTTATGTATGTAATCTGTATGACCTGAGTTCTTTTGGTGTGATGTTTTATGTAATCTGTTTGACCTGTGTCCTTTTGGTGTGATGTTTTATGTAATCTGTATGACCGAGTCCTTTTGTGTGATGTTTTATGTAATCTGTATGACCGAGTTCCTTTTAGTGTGATGTTTTTATGTAATCTGTATGACCTGAGTCCTTTTGGTGTGATGTTTTATGTAATCTGTATGACCTGAGTCCTTTTGGTGTGATGTTTTATGTAATCTGTATGACCTGAGTCCTTTTGGTGTGATGTTTTATGTAATCTGTATGACCTGAGTCCTTTTGGTGTGATGTTTTATGTAATCTGTATGACCTGAGTCCTTTTGGTTTGATGTTTTATGTAATCTGTATGACCTGAGTCCTTTTTGGTGTGATGTTTTATGTAATCTGTATGACCTGAGTCCTTTTGGTGTGATGTTTTATGTAATCTGTATGACCTGAGTCCTTTTGGTGTGATGTTTTATGTAATCTGTATGACCTGAGTCCTTTTGGTGTGATGTTTTATGTAATCTGTATGACCTGAGTCCTTTTTGGTGTGATGTTTTATGTAATCTGTATGACCTGAGTCCTTTTGGTGTGATGTTTTATGTAATCTGTATGACCTGAGTCCTTTTGGTGTGATGTTTTATGTAATCTGTATGACCTGAGTCCTTTTTGGTTTGATGTTTTATGTAATCTGTATGACCTGAGTCCTTTTGGTGTGATGTTTTATGTAATCTGTATGACCTGAGTCCTTTTGGTGTGATGTTTTATGTAATCTGTATGACCTGAGTCCTTTTGGTGTGATGTTTTATGTAATCTGTATGACCTGAGTCCTTTTTGGTGTGATGTTTTATGTTATCTGTATGACCTGAGTCCTTTTGGTGTGATGTTTTATGTAATCTGTATGACCTGAGTCCTTTTGGTTTGATGTTTTATGTAATCTGTATGACCGAGTCCTTTTGTTTGATGTTTTATGTAATCTGTATGACCTGAGTCCTTTTGATTTGATGTTTTATGTAATCTGTATGACCTGAGTCCTTTTTGGTGTGATGTTTTATGTTATCTGTATGACCTGAGTCCTTTTGGTCTGATGTTTTATGTAATCTGTATGACCCGAGTCCTTTTGGTTTGATGTTTTATGTTATCTGTATGACATGCGTCCTTTTGGTGTGATGTTTTATGTAATCTGTATGACCTGAGTCCTTTTGGTGTGATGTTTTATGTTATCTGTATGACCTGAGTCCTTTTGGTCTGATGTTTTATGTAATCTGTATGACCTGAGTCCTTTTGGTGTGATGTTTTATGTAATCTGTATGACATGAGTCCTTTTGGTGTGATGTTTTATGTAATCTGTATGACCTGAGTCCTTTTTGGTGTTGATGTTTTATGTAATCTGTATGACCTGAGTCCTTTTTGGTGTGATGTTTTATGTTATCTGTATGACATGAGTCCTTTTGGTGTGATGTTTTATGTAATCTGTATGACCTGAGTCCTTTTTGGTGTGATGTTTTGTTTTATGTAATCTGTATGACCTGAGTCCTTTTGATGTGATGTTTTATGTAATCTGTATGACCTGAGTTCTTTTGGTGTGTATGTCTATAATTTTTAATGTGTGTTTCTTTTTGGGCTAGTTTTTGTTTGTTTACACAAATAATGAATACTTTCTTCTATAAACATTGAATCAAAAAGAACAAATCTCAAAACAGTATACTAACATGATATTCAAAAGTATCTAAAAAAAAGCAAAAAAACTTTTACATTTTTTTACTTTTCAAAGAGTTTTGCCCCTTTAATTGTAATTTCATCGTTATACATGTAGCTAGGGACGATCCTTTCAAAATTTACCTTTTTGTCTCTCTCATTCATAAAAACTATAATTATTTAACAACATTTGAATGAGAGTAAAATATTAAAGTTTTAATTAATATTATTTGTTTTTTTTTATTTTGAGCGAGGGAACTCCTGTGCGAGGACATTATTGTTCGGGGAGTTGACCCCAGGGCACCCAAACCCTGGCGGCTCTTATCATAAAGCAGATGTAGATACATGTATATATTTGTTGTAATGAAAAACCCAAACATATGCTTCGCCAATCTGAATTATATATCAACTGTTTATACAACACAAAATAACATCCACACATATGTTCGGTCAT
Source organism: Argopecten irradians (assembly GCF_041381155.1). Taxonomy (NCBI): domain Eukaryota; kingdom Metazoa; phylum Mollusca; class Bivalvia; order Pectinida; family Pectinidae; genus Argopecten; species Argopecten irradians. The sequence goes on from NC_091139.1 coordinate 29,669,678, forward strand.
ACAACACAACATCCAAACATATGTTTGGTCAATCTGAAGTATATATCAACTGTTTAAACAAAACAACACAACATCCACACATATTAAACTTTTTTTACCTTCTCACTATTATGCAGGTATGTAATATTCTTACACATTGTCCTTTTTATTTTCTTTTTACCTAGATTAACTTGAATTGGCCTTTTTATGTCTTTAACTTGTTTTCCTAGCTGTATAACCTGAATCGCGTTTTCTGTTGAGTTCACTTCGCATTCATTAAATATTTCGTAAATCGCTTCTTTATCCGAGTTCATTCTTTCAACACCTTTGCTCCATGATTCTAAAAAAGGCAGTAAATTTGTTTTCTCGGCGTTGATTGGTCAATTAATTTTCGAGAGCCAATCAACGCGGTGAAAACAATTGTACTACACACATACTAGCATGGCGGTTTGAGACACAAAGTTCTCAATCGGAAATTTCAAAGGGCTACGTAAGGCAAATTGATGGTATTTAGACATGAACTAACTAAACGGTAAGTTTCTTTTCTACCTAACTTGGGGCCGCGGTGGCCGAGTGGTTAAGATGTCCCGACATATTACCACAAGCCCTCCACCTCTGGGATGCGGGTTCGAATCCCATGTGGGGCAGTTGCCAGGTACTGACCGCTGGTCGGTGGTTTTTCTCCGGGTACTCCGGCTTTCCTCCACCAACAAACCTGGCACGTCCTTACATGACCCTGGTTGTTAATAGGACGTAAAAAATAAACAAACCAAACCTAACTTTCATCCTTTTCGACATGCAGTGGTTTTCGAGCTACCCCTTAGAATCCTGGCGTGTTCATCGGAGGACACCACAGTGTCCGACCAGTTGAAATCTGGCTGTTTTCCAATGTTTCTGGGTACCTAGTGACATTTATACGGCATGATATATATTGTATCATATACTAAATTAAAGATAAAATTATCTGGTTGTTGATTGCGAGTATTCCAATTGTCACATCTTATACGGTTTGTTAATAATCATACTTTTTATTACATTGGGTAGTGTTATATGGCCGGTCGAGTTTTAGACCTTGGCACAGTATTACATATATATATATTTATAGAGTGAGAAAAATGTCTATAGAGCCATGGAATAACATACTGATTGCTCATAAACCAATAAACACTTTATTTTGTGTGTTAATTAGACATACATTTATGCGAGTAAACACCAATTATGCCCAAATGATGAATATAGTGTGTGCTCCGTTTGCTTTGGAGCATCTTTAATCAAATTAGTCTAACAATAACAGACAAAACTGTAGCCGTAATTTATATCCATACATAGTGGTGTATGAAATATATCCGAGTGTATATTATCTTTGCTGACCATCCCTTTTCTGTTGTAATAAACGATGGGTAACTGACACTATTGTGTTGATATATGTTCTTATCGTATTTTTCTTTTGGAAACATTTGTTGAATATAGGTCAGATATTCGACGCTTAAATCATGATACCTATTATTAGAGATATAAATGGGAAGTAATTGTATATATAGATACTCGACACACGCTGTAAAATAGGTGTAAGATTGGTAGTCCCCAGGTGAAAAGAAAGGTCAATCTGACATTTGTAAGATAAATGGTAAGTTTATGTGTCCCCGTGTCCTCTTACATGCTTATTAATGTACAAACTTTATTTTCTATTTAAATTTTTCGCTTTTTATCTATCCTCTTAACCCATTCTTCATAGGGATTAGTATCACTGTCGTCACATCCATCTCTGGACATTTGAATAGCAATATAATTTAATATACTGCTATGACATTATCGAGATAGGTCGTTTGGGCTTTCGACGTCCACTGGAGGCTTTGAAGTTGGGATTCACCTTCTGTAAATGTATATTTCAATAAAGTCTCTGTAAGCCTGTGATTGGTCAGAATTTCCATTCTCCTGAAATGTCTTCTTTTTTTATGACATAGTCCAGGCGTGGGTAACACGACAGCGCTATCCTATGAATAGTATCTCACATAAAGTTAATAGAAACTATCTTAAAATAATTATTAAACAAAGACTACAAGATCAATTTATTCAAAGATGGTATCATGAAATTGACAGTTCCTTGAGAGGACAAATGCATTCTTTATTTAAGTCTCAATTCAATTTTGAACCATACCTTTTGAAACTGAATCATAACCAACTTAAATATCTGTGTAAATTTAGAACTTCTAATTTAAAATTCCCTAAATTTAAAATAGAGACAGGCAGATGGAATAACATCCCTCGCGAGGAAAGGTTATGTCCTCTCGGTACAAATTGTGTTGGAGATGAGTACCACTATCTATATGTATGTAATCATGAATCTGTTGTAGCATTACGAGAAAATTATATGCCAAGATACTACTTTACTAATCATAATTCTCACAAAATGAAAGGAATGTTACCTATATGCAATACAGCTTTATTAAGTAAAGTAAGTAGTTTAGTTTTATTCAGAGAGTAAGTAATTAAGCTTCTTTAAACTATATAAGGAAAAAATAGAATTGTTAGTTTCAATGTATCTAAATTTGTCTATTGATGACTGTGTCCATCTATTATTTCCCTCTTTATTTTTTTTTATTATTATTATAATTTTTGTTCCTCTTTATTTTTTTTTATTATTATTATAATTTTTGTTCCTTTTGACCTCTTGCTACAAATGTACATATGTCATGAGTGAATAAAAAATCTTGAAATCTTGAAAAATCACAGAAGTTGTCAAACGTTTACTTTAGAATTAGTATCAAGGTTTTCAGTGTCGCAGAAATAGAAATAAAAATGTAGATGTGAGACCGGGATTTAAATATAGGACCTCCGAACACTAGTCAATTATACAGAATAAAATATCAATTTGGGCCACTCCATGATAAGCAAAATATTTTGCATAAAGATACCTTAGGGTCAGCTGGATATTGTATGCTAATCAGAATATCGTTTTTTCTGGGCTAATGGTAATTTCAGGGATGAAATGTCAAAGAATGAAAATTCACATTTTATTGTCCTAATCAATTAAATATTAGCATAGAGGTAATATTTTTTACATGTAAATCCCGAGTTCGTAAAGTTCAATTCAGAAAACTGTTGGCAAAAATAAAAAGTAATTCACAGTGACCAAGTAAAGTATATTTGTTCCTTTTAAGCATTAAAAACTTTAATATTTTTGCTGAAAACTACGATATTTCAACGCTTTCATAGTTTGAGATTAATGTTTAGTACTGTGAATCTTGACATGACCTGGTTAAAACTTTTACATCCTAGGTTCACATTGGCGAGGTCACGTGCATAAATTATGTCATATTCAGTTAGTGGTATAATCTGTCCACTAAACATATTCTGTTTTCCCATGTTTAAAGCAGGGTTTAAATAATTAATGTTTGTTTATGAGCTTATTTCAAGCAACACCTTCTCTAAAGGTAGGATTTTAGAATTGTGTCTGATGCCCCATTGCATGATCGTAAAGGCGACTGAATTTGGTATCTTAATTTCGTGGTTACCGAGATAAAAATTCTTTAATTTTTCAATAATTTTAAAACTGTAGTGCAATAAGTAGCTCCTTATTTGCATTTATCCAAAGGTGACAAAGGTGACATCCAAGGGTCACATTTTCTCTGTCACGTGCATAAATTGGTCACATTTAATGAATATTGTTTATAATGCATTACTTACGATAACAATACACATGATTGATTACATAATTCGTTTTTATTTTGTTTTGCTTGTGGTAAATACAATAATTATAAAATTTACGGAACGGAGACGACATATGTACACAACTGTAACTTGGTCAAGGAACAGAAAAGTCTAATATTCCAACCATGCATAATTCGAAGTCTCGAAGTTTTTCTGTCGGTCCCTTGAACTTCGATACATCGAGGTTTGTCTATATATAAAATATCGTTCACTAATACCTAGCTTTTGCATTAATATATTTTCGTATTTTTTTTGTCATAATCGGCTATGTTACATAAACGCTTTGCGTTTGATGACTACGTCATCGGTCAATATGTCTTAGGTCGATATAACCATGTATCGACCTCATCAAAATACTATATCTGAATAATATCTTATATACTGTGGTGTTATTGTATCGAACAATATAAAAAAGAGAATTAGGCAGGTCAAACAAACCACACAAGTGTTAAAGATGCAATTTCGAAAAAAAATTGATAATAAGGGAAGGGTTTATGACATAATAGACAAATATTACAAAAAAAGTCTTTATGAATGTTTTTCCCAACATCAAATGAAACTTCGAGGATTTTACATGTGATTGTTTTCATTTTCATGTTAATATATAAAGGATCATGACATTCTCTCTAAAAGGTTGCTTTAAAATCATGTTTTGTTGAGTATTTTACAAAAGTATACCAACCGGCAAGTACAATTTCTATAGCCTTCATACACAAACACATTTCCTCTGGCTCATATATCTCTTTATAATGTAAATTTTCCATTATCCCGTATGCAAACATAAACATTTTTTCAATAGTTTTCATATCTTATATAAGGAAACCTTAACTAGAATTCAACCCTGACGTTTTAATAGCATCTTTAGTTTACAAGTAGCTATTTTATTGATAAAATTTTCGATAAACACTTGGATTATACGCCTAGCCTGTCACTGGTTGTTGGTACTGCATGACTAGTTATACGGTACGATAACAACACAGGTGTGTATTTGATGGGATGAAGCATCTGTGGGTATGAAATGGAAAATTATGTGTGTTTCAGTTGTCAGAAAAACTAAGGATACTAAAAAATGTTTATATTCACACTCTGATGTATATTATTTCGAGCAGATCAGAAGCCATGCGGAGGCCTAAACACTTCCTGAGGGCCATAACGGTGGTTTGGAATCACCCCAAGATCTTTACAATGGCGGCAGTGTTCACAGTATTTCTAATAGTTGTCCTGTCTACCAGGTACACGGATAAGATTAATTATCAAATGAGATTCAGAGAGTTATTAGAACAAAATCAAAAGGAATACTTTTTCGGTGGAAAACAACCAAACCAGCAGATACGTCGTCTTGTTAAGTCAAATTCAAAATCCGGAGAACAACGTATGAAACGAGATATCAATCGGCAGGTTCTTAAAAACCCAGGAGCTCCACAAAGGGACGTTCGCGTACAACAACATGGGGCTCCAGAACCAAATATTCCGGTAAATCCAGGAGGTCATCAACAGGACAGTGTAGGTTCGAATAAGGTAGATCAGCTGCGTAAAAACATGACACTAGATGCTCAGCCACCAGAATTGGAGAAATATAGACCGGATAAATATCCCATGAGTTTCAACATGACGAAAATTGTAAAGCAATATGAAGTTAAAGGGTACGCCGATAGAAAGCCAGTGAATTTATTCGACGATAAATATATCATTAGCCCTGATCAAACATGTGACCAGCTTGATATTCCCAAAGTGTTGATAATTGTTAAAAGTAGTCCAGAAAATAATGTTCTGCGGGTCATCATTCGTGAAACCTGGGCCAACAAGAAACGTTTTCCCTCTATACGAACCATTTTTTCGTTTTGTATTCCGGACAACGACATAAAAGTTTTCAAAAAACTACAAGAAGAATCAGAAATATTTAACGACATACTCCTCGTGAATTATAATGACGATTGTTCTAAATTTAATTGGAAGACCATCAACTCGTTGAATTGGGCAGTGGACCGCTGCTCACGTGTACAGTATGTGGTACCAATTGATGACGATGTGTATGTCGCACCTGACTTACTGCTGGCTTTCCTGGACCAACCAAATGTACGGAATTCAACATATATCTACAATGGACACATTTTGCTAAACAACTTGCCCATTCGGGACGTGAATTCTCAATGGTACGTAACAAAATCAGAATTCCCATTTAGAAACTTTCCCAGATATATACTTGGAGGATTCGTAATTATGTCCATGCCTACCGTAAGAACATTTGTGATAGCAGCTAGGTATACAAAACTGTTTAAATTTGAAGATGTGTATTTCGGGATCTTAGCTTCAAAGACAGGAATAGAACCAACAAATAATTTATTTGTTCCTTCTAAGAGAATTTTTACTAATTCAGAAGCATTTAAAACGCTTATCGCCTCCCACCATTACTATGATAGAGCGGAGTTACAGAGAGCGTGGGATTGTCATTTAAGTATACTCGACAAGGATGAGGACAAGTCTATATTCTGTGATTATATTAGTATTCGCTTAAATAATGTCAAATCTGATATAGATCGTATGATAAGTCTAATGAAAATCAGACAGGTAGAACAATAATTAGTCATTGTTTACATACCTCTGTGAGTAAAGGCGGTTATAAGGTATATAATGTCGTAAGTGTGATATATTTATATTTTTTCGTAATATTGAGATCACAAGAAGAAATTTTCGTCCCGCGAAAATAATCGCCTTTACGGATATCATCTTTCGTTTCATTTCGCCTTTACTGAAGTTTTCATCAAAATAAGAGTTTTTTGACGCTGTTTGATTTTTCCTACAATGTTGCTCCTTTAGAGCCTTTCGCGAAATTAAGCCTCTCATCAATAAATATGTGAAATTGTAATTTCGGACAATAAAGTTATAGCGAACTGAGGGTGTATTGCAGTTTTCATACAAGGATCCCTACAACACATATGAATGCACAAACTGTGTATATCTTTAATGTATTCTTAATTTTTAATTTTAGCAAATGCACCAATTCGATTAATTACCTCTGTCTGGAAATATAAGCAGTTTGTTTGGCTTAGGACAGAAAAAAGGTCACTCACAACTTTCTTTTTCTTAACGCTTACCAAAATACAGCTGCAGTTTCCAGAGTAACCATTTATTATCTATATATGGGTACGATGAAGTCCAACACATTAAATGCGTTTTTATAGACTACAGTGTTAAAAATTTGTAATATGTTATTAAATCAGCTGAATAATATTTAGATATTGTGTTCTATAACTAAAATCTAGGCTATCATGGTCAGTAAAAGAGCACAGTCGCCATGACTGTAACACGAAATTTTCCGTTTTGAGGAAAGATTTTAAACATTTAGTAAACTCCACTATAAATTCCTGGTGTAGAAAGTACAAAGTGTCTTTGTAAATATAACCATTAATAATGGGTAATTCATTAAAATAATGAAACCAAAACATAGGAAATTTCAGAAAACCTATGATCAAGTTAGCGACATTTTCAGTATTGGGCAAACTATTTTACTGTCGATTAGCTCAATATTGTGGTGATTGTGACGTCACAAAATCACCTCAAAATATGACGTCACAAGCAATTAAAGGTGATATTTATCACCAGTAAATACAACCATATTCATTATCACCTACAGTTATCGATATTGATGTCTGAGGTGAAATATTAAAATATTTTTAATCATCCTAAAAATCATCATCTCGGATTTAGAGTGTCTTTGATCGACCGCATAAAGCGACTATTGCAATAAATACATTTATTAGGGATTTCCATTCAGGATGGAAATCCCTATTGTTATTGTTCTGTTTTTTCTTATTATTCTTATTATTTCCACGAAACCTTCTTAACACTTTTTCTCAAGAACGGAACAAGGTACGACGTTCAAATTTGGACACGTTATGTAGGTACATGAGTGCTTGAAACGTACGTTCGATTTTGTACGATAAAGGTCAAGGTCAAGGTCACAGACATAAAAAACTACTTTTTTCGAACGAAGTTTAAATGCTCATAACTTCATAACTATACGCTGTACATCGTCCATGTTTAGTTATTCAGGTAGATCGCGATATTGAAAGTTTTTTTCTCATTACATGTTATCAGAGATTATGTCTAGGTCATGAGTTCGCTAGAGGGTCAAATGAGGTCAAACAAAGGTCAAATATGAACTTTACCGTAGAAATGTTCTGAAGGGCGCATATGAAAGACCATGTTCTCAGGAACATAAAATGACCTATTTCAAGGTCATATGATCAAAAATGGCGGAGATATAGGACATCAAAAATCGAAATTTTAGTTTATATTTGTCCTTGCACGAGACGTTTCAGCGCCTTTAAACCTGTATGTACAGTGTTGATTTTTCATACCTATGTTGTATGAACTTTTGTCTTCACAAGTTATTTATTTTTAAGGGGTTATATAGAAAAATGGCGGAAATATAGCTCTCCAAATATTGCAATTTGTTTCTTTTTCTTATTTTTGTCCGTTAATTGTGAGCTCGTAGGGCCTTTATCATCTCATGTAGAGTGTTGAATTTTTGTAAATGTAAGCTTTATCCTAATGTCTGTACAGGTTTTTAATTTCAAAGACATGAATTGGAAAATGGCGGAAATATAGACCTCCGAATATGGCGTTTCGTTCATTTTTTAACGTAAATTTTAGCGTAATTCATGAAAATTCAAAGGTGAAATGTTTTGAATTGGATGTGAAAGATCATGCTTTCAGACACATAAAATGACCAAGTTCAAGGTCATAAGATTCAAAATGGCGGAGATATAGGACATCGAAAATCGAATTTTTAGTTTATATTTGTCCTTGCACGAGACGTTTCAGCGCCTTTAAACCTGTATGTACAGTGTTGATTTCTCATACCTATGTTGTATGAACTTTTGTCTTCAAAAGTTATTTATTTTTAAGGGGTTATATAGAAAAATGGCGAAAATATAGCTCTCCAAATATGGCAATTTGTTTCATTTTCTTATTTTTGTCCGTTATTTGTGAGCTCGTAGGGCCTTTATCGTCTCATATAGGGTGTTGATTTTTTGTAAATGTAAACTTTAGCCTATTATCTGTAAATGTTTTTAATTTCAAAGACATGAATGTGAAAATGGCGGAAATATAGACCTCCGAATATGGCGTTTCGTTCATTTTTTAACGTAAATTTTAGCGTAATTCATGAAAATTCAAAGGTGAAATGTTTTGAATTGGATGTGAAAGATCATGCTTTCAGACACATAAAATGACCAAGTTCAAGGTCATAAGATTCAAAATGGCGGAGATACAGGACATCGAAAATCGAAATTTTAGTTTATATTTGTCCTTGCACGAGACGTTTCAGCGCCTTTAAACCTGTATGTACAGTGTTTATTTTTCATACCTATGTTGTATGAACTTTTGTCTTCAAAAGTTATTTATTTTTAAGAGGTTATATAGAAAAATGGCGAAAATATAGCTCTCCAAATATGGCAATTTGTTTCATTTTCTTATTTTTGTCCGTTATTTGTGAGCTCGTAGGGCCTTTATCGTCTCATGTAGGGTGTTGATTTTTTGTAAATGTAAACTTTAGCCTATTATCTGTAAATATTTTTAATTTCAAAGACATGAATGTGAAAATGGCGGAAATATAGACCTCCGAATATGGCGTTTCGTTCATTTTTTAACGTAAATTTTAGCGTAATTCATGAAAATTCAAAGGTGAAATGTTTTGAATTTGATGTGAAAGATCATGCTTTCAGACACATAAAATGACCAAGTTCAAGGTCATAAGATTCAAAATGGCGGAGATATAGGACATCGAAAATCGAAATTTTAGTTTATATTTGTCCTTGCCCGAGACGTTTCAGCGCCTTTAAACCTGTATGTACAGTGTTGATTTTTCATACCTATGTTGTATGAACTTTTGTCTTCAAAAGTTATTTATTTTTAAGGGGTTATATAGAAAAATGGCGAAAATATAGCTCTCCAAATATGGCAATTTGTTTCTTTTTCTTATTTTTGTCCGTTATTTGTGAGCTCGTAGGGCCTTTATCATCTCATGTAGAGTGTTGAATTTTTGTAAATGTAAGCTTTAGCCTATTGTCTGTACAGGTTTTTAATTTCAAAGACATGAATTTGAAAATGGCGGAAATATAGACCTCCGAATATGGCGTTTCGTTCATTTTTTAACGTAAATTTTAGCGTAATTCATGAAAATTCAAAGGTGAAATGTTTTGAATTTGATGTGAAAGATCATGCTTTCAGACACATAAAATGACCAAGTTCAAGGTCATAAGATTCAAAATGGCGGAGATATAGGACATCGAAAATCGAAATTTTAGTTTATATTTGTCCTTGCCCGAGACGTTTCAGCCTTTAAACCTGTATGTACAGTGTTGATTTTTCATACCTATGTTGTATGAACTTTTGTCTTCAAAAGTTATTTATTTTTAAGGGGTTATATAGAAAAATGGCGAAAATATAGCTCTCCAAATATGGCAATTTGTTTCTTTTTCTTATTTTTGTCCGTTATTTGTGAGCTCGTAGGGCCTTTATCATCTCATGTAGAGTGTTGAATTTTTGTAAATGTAAGCTTTATCCTATTGTCTGTACAGGTTTTTAATTTCAAAGACATGAATGTGAAAATGGCGGAAATATAGACCTCCGAATATGGCGTTTCGTTCATTTTTTAACGTAAATTTTAGCGTAATTCATGAAAATTCAAAGGTGAAATGTTTTGAATTGGATGTGAAAGATCATGCTTTCAGACACATAAAATGACCAATTTCAATGTCATATGATTCAAAATGGCGGAGGTATAGAACTTTCAGCGATTTTGAGTTGTGATTACATGATGTGGCATGTGGCCAAAGGGAGATAATCGGTATCTAATACTAAAACTCTAACTGTACGTGTTATTCCGCATTGGTCCAAGATCTTCATAAGAAAAGGAGAATTTTTGCACTTTTAAAAAACCTGAAATTCTAATGTTTTTACCTATTCATTATCAAAATTGATATTTTGAACCTAAATCTCAATCTGAATTTCCAAATTCATATCATGGTTATCAAGGAATAATTACCTGTCAGAAAACATTTTTACTTTTGAAATTCAAGATTAGCCAGCCAATCAGCGGCCGGGTTAAATTTCTGTCCTGGGCTCAATCTTCGTAACACACGGGCCGTTTCGAAGGTCTTTTTTTCTCATTTGGCTGGTTATTACCTATACCCAACTTGAATACTATAATTTCGAGATGTTTTAAGTTCTGCATGAACAATGTACACAATCGCCATGTTTGCGTTAATACACGTACATGTACATGTGTAGCTACACCGCATGTATGGGAGACCGTCCTTACGTGAACCTAACTATTAATAGGATGTACATTTAATCAAAGAAAGGTAATGCACAAACCCAATAACTGACAGTTTCAAAACCTTTTATGTGTGTGGCAGAGCTGTCACATGTGACACCGGCTGTTTAAGCAAAACCGGTGCTATGTTGGGGAAATACACGGCAGTTTTGCAACCACAGAACCAAACAAATTCACATCAAAATTCTTTACAAATTTTACATCTACATCTATTGCCCGACCCACACATTAACCATTAACTAATGTACCCTGAATATATCCAATCAGCAGGCTCCGATATATTCACCTCTCTATGAAATCTAGTGCCCAAAAGGGGATTCCCCTAAATCTGTTTTTCGGTTGGACCAGACTACTTTCGTAAGAAACGCTTTTTGATTAATATTGAGTCACATCGCCCATTCGTTCAAGCAATCGTCCGTTCGCTAACATTACTTATATCATTACATATGTGGAAATCCCGTGTTTTGATCGCGATCAAAACGAGTTATTATTTCTTTTTTTTCCCTTATTTCCACAAATCTTGTCAGCAGGATCTCACGAACGAAACACAGTACGACGCTCAACTTTTGACACATTATGTAGGTACATGAGATCTTGAAACGTACGTTCGATTTTTTTGTAAAAAATGTTCAAGGTCAAGGCCACAAACGAAAAAAAACTACCTTTTTAGACCAAATTTTAAACGTTCCTTACTTCATAACCGTACGTTGTACGTTGTCCCCGTTTTGTCTTTAAGGTAGATCGTGACATAGCGCGATTTTTGTTCATCACATGTTATCAGAGATTATGTCAAGGTCACAAGGTCAAGAGCTCGCTACGGTGTCAAACAAATGTCAAAAGCGAAAATTGCCACAGAAAAGTTCATCGGAACCAAAATGGCAGAGATATAGACCTTGGAAAACAGCGATTTTGCCGTTTTCCCGCCAAAAATGCACAAGATTTCAGCGCCTTTAATACTTAACATACATGCCTGAATTTTGCATAGACATAGCATGGACAGATATCTACAACAGTTTTACGCCAAAACTTTGTGACTATGTTACGTCATCAAACTCGATTATACATATTTCATATTTCATACACCTATGGCATACATGTGTGCCTGCATGAATTAAGATTAAAAATAAAAATTATAGTCAAGGTCATACAAGTCACATATGCTACATCAGTACAATTGTTGTAGAACATCTTTACATCAAAGACTGATTGCCGCATGTCAAAATAAGTTTTTGTTGTATGACCTTAATCACTCTTGAAGGTCACGGTAGTAAAATGTTGAATTACAATGTATATGCTGAAATATCATTTTACATTAACACAATTCCTTTGAAACATCAGCTGAGCTCATGTATGGTATAAATGTATACGCTTACAATCGAATTACGTTGACATGAATTCAAGGTCACAATGGTCAAATCTTGCCCCAAGAGCACAACATAGTTCAAGTTATATGTGTCGTAAGTTTCATACTCACGAAACAAGAAGAGCTTTTAATATGTTATTCACCACCAATAGTTACCAACATTTTGAGAATTGCAATATTTACAATGCACAGGATTTAATTTTACAAAGTCAAATAAGTGTTCAAAATTAATTTTTGCGGTATATTTACTGCCTAAAAGTGATGATATTTGCCACTTCAGTGCGGAAGAATAAATACACACGGTCCGACCATGAGCTAAGTTGTGGTCTGCTATTTTATTTTACATTTTTACAATGGTATCAGTAATTATAAAGTGACCTTTTCACGTATACTCTCATCTAAACATACATAAAGCATAAAGACAAGAATTAATATGGTGCATAAATGCTGTGTTGTAACGAGTGCCTATAAAGCTTCATGATTTTCACGGGATCTCAGCGCATTTACAATTTGGTGTATAATGGTCATTTTTTGCACATACATGTAGGTATATACTGTACTATGGAACGATGTTTAGAACAGTTTTTGTTTCAATGTTATATCATACAAATTGGCAGAGATATTGGCTCATGAAATTGGCAATTGGATCATCAAAGTTAAATATGATTGCGACAGTTCGCCAAGATCATCTCGAGTTGTGTCTTTTTGACCATCATTTAACTTGCTTACTAGTTACTGAAACCAAAGGTATAGAATTGCATAAGGACAAAAATTTTCATAATATTAACATATACATGTACATCGTTGTTTGAATGCTGTTAGATCTGGCCGCTACTGAGACGCGCAGTGTTACGTGTTAATAACCACATATGAAATACATTCAGAACTTGTTTATACAAAAGTGGCGGCTTCATTTCACATAAACCACACAAAATGTTGAGGTTTCATTTATAGATATAGTATATCTTATTACCCCATCTTAGGCAGTGATCTGTTCAATGCACATGTATGTTTCACAAAAAGTTATATACATTGTAATTTGTCCTCTATCTATGTTACATTTGTTGAATGTTGTAAATATGTTTCTGTACACAGTTGTCTTTTGAAAATTGACTAATAATAAAGTTTGAAGTTTGAAAGTCCAGAGACACGACAGGAAGTGATCCATTCAGTTGATTTTATTGCATCATTTCCATTAAAGTGCAATTTAAAGAATCTTTTAAAACTTAGAAACATTTAACAGATAACATCAACTAAACCACAATTATGGGCACTGTCTAGACCCAGTAGGTAGCTATATCGACAAGTTTGTCGGTCATTTTACACATTTTTCACAAAGGCTCTCATCTTAACATACATAAAGCGTAAAGACAAGAACTAATATGGTACATACATTTGGATGATTTTAACGGGAACTCAGCGAATTTACAATTTGCTATTAAATGGCCAATTGTCGCACATTCATGTAGGTATATTCTATGGAACGATGTCTATAACAGTTTTGAGTTTCAAGGTCATATCATACAAAATGGCAGAAATATTGCCATCAAAATACTGTCATCAAAGTTATCATGTAGGTATATACTATGGAACGATGTCTAAAACAGTTTTGAGTTGCAAGGTCATATAATACAAAATGGCAGAAATATTGCCATCAAAATACTGTCATCAAAGTTAAATACACGATCGCGCCCGGTCACGAAGACAACTCGAATTGCGTCCTTTTGGCCATGAAACTAAAGGTATAGAATGCATTTACAAGACTGCATAAGGACAAAAATAAGCACAATAAAGATGTGTTTTCACGTTTTGAAAATATTAATATATAATCGTTCTTTGGATACTGTTAGATTAGGCCGCCACTGAGGCGCACAGTGTTACGTGTTAATCAATAAATATATTGTAAAATATACAGAACTTGTTTATACAAAAGCGGTGACTCTATTTCGCTTTACACACAATACAATGAGGCAAAATTATATTCCAATTGCTTTATTACTGATACATCTATCTAATTCAAAAGCAATTAAATCATACTATGAAATTTACAAATAAAACCCTACAATCTAAACTATGACTAAATAACCTAGCATGTGGCTTCTTGGGAGTTACTCGTATGACTACAAACATACTTGTTATACAGGTAGACTTCTACTCTTAATTTTACCAGGGATGACCCATCTGGTATCAGGTTATACTTTAGAAATATTGCAGGTAGACTTCTACCATGCATTTAGGGGTGACCTTATTTACCAGGGGCGGACCCATCTGGTTTGAAGTCAATTTTCCTACCGGGGACCTTATTTACCGGGGGCGTCCCCACCGGTATCAGGTTAAGAATTTTTTCTACCAGGGACGACTTTATTTACCAGGGATAGCACCTCAGCCGGTATCATCAGAAAGCATATTACAATAAAATATAATTAAAGTTATGTAATTAACAAAACAACATAAACTTTCGGAGTATCTGGGACAATAACAAGCAAATGACTCTGTTCCAAGAATTATGAAATTGACCAGAGCCCAGCTACCTAGTACCTAATATTCCTGTCACATAAGATTTGCCCAATCATAATTGACTGTCTTGGTCATGTGACTAATCAGCTTAAGCTAACTAAGGACGCTGTCGAAGCAAGTGTCCTCTACTGCTTGGTTAAAGGCTAGATCCCCTAAACTATAATACCCTAAATTATGTACACACACCCACACCACGTGTAAGACCCCACTCAATTTCTGACATCACTGCCCTTCCTTATCCAGACCCTAATAAACACCCCTCCCTTAGATATTCACAACAATATAATGACATTAGCCCTGACTGCTTGACCTCAATTGAAATGACCTGCCAAACTCCCATAAATAAACAAAGGCCTTATCTACTCCCTCATCCAACTATATTCCCTGACCCCCCCCCCCCCCCCCCCTCCTCTTCCCTATGTGTCTGCATTGATGCCCTGATTACAACCTAAGGTAAATTCAGTATGAAATATAAATCACAAGAGCAGAAAGCTTGTTACAGAAAAATATGAATATAGGTATGTGTATTGTGTATAAACAAAAATTAAACAAATTTACATATAAATCGCACAAAATATTGAGATTTCATTTACAGATAAAGTTTTAAATCCCATCTTAGGCAGTGAACGTTCATCAAATTATACCAAAGCTATTATTGCAAAAGGCAGATTAAGTGAGAAAAAATATTTGCACTTGGCTATAATGATTTTATATTTATACCAAATATACGTAAGATTTTCTTTTCTTTTAACACATTTTGTTATTAATACGAGTTTGAAATGACATTTTCGGCAATGAATATTGTTTCATTATGCTAGGTTTACACTATGTTCCCGGCGACCACGGTAGCCCCGTTTGACCGAAACGTGGTGCGCCGTGGAATTTTGGCTATTTTTGTCTCAGTATTCAAGTTGAGCTAGGTCTTGTAAAGTTTTGCCACGGTCTTTTACGGATTACGTGGTGGACCGAAGATATAGGGGAAAGTGCTGTTCCGGGAGGTTTAAAGGTACACTACGGCTTTAGCACGGTCTATCAAGGATACCACTACGATCTCTCTAGGCCTGTTACGATCTGTTGAGGTCTGCTACGTTTTACACGTTTTGATCAAGCTTCGATAAGTTTTTCACTGTAGCAATGTAGCATCAAATTGAACACGGCGGCGGTACCGCGATGTATTAGAAATATGCCGCTGACGTAGCGTAGGCCAAATCTTTCATACGATTTCATGTTTTAAGAGGCATTGCGAGCTAACTATATATTAGGCAAACACATTTTAAGAGCCTAGTGATATAGGCAGGTTTTGCGAACTAACACACGCAGTGTTGTGTGTTAATAACCACATATAGTTGTTGAAATGTGGCGTATGGAAAGCCATTACTGTCTTATGCGGTAAATCTCTAATATATTATGTGGTTTTGTCGTTATATTATGTGGTTTTGTCGTTATATTATGTGGTTTTGTCTTTATATGATGTGGTTTTGTCTTTACATTATGTGCATACACCAATATATGATGTGGTTTTGTCTTTATATGATGTGGTTTTGTCTTTATATTATGTGCATACACCAATATATGATGTGGTTTTGTCTTTATATTATGTGCATACACCAATATATGATGTGGTTTTGTCTTTATATGATGTGGTTTTGTCTTTATATTATGTGCATACACCAATATATGATGTGCTTTTGTCTTTATATTATGTGCATACACCAATATATGATGTGGTTTTGTCTTTATATGATGTGGTTTTGTCTTTATATTATGTGCATACACCAATATATGATGTGCTTTTGTCTTTATATGATGTGGTTTTGTCTTTATATTATGTGCATACACCAACATATGATGTGCAAACACCAATATATTATGTGCATACACCAATATATTACGTGGTCATTTCTTTATATCGAAACACCAATATATCAAACGTTTTAATGATTCAGTTGGAACTAAATTTCTGGGGTCGTTGTTTGACCAACACACATCTAAACGTCTTCTTGAGAAATATTTTTTCTTCAGTGGAAGCTGAATGATTTTGCTGTTTAAAATTGAAATATTTGCAAGTATGGGTGCAGAAAAAAAATAAAATGGGAAATATATGTACAACACTATTTTCCCAAACTATGAATGGTATTATTTGCACACAAATGCTACAAAAGATCTCGAGTTAATCGATAGCTATTAAGTATAAAACACTCAAAATTCATAAATCGACCCGAAGTGCCACTTTATTTACTGCAAAAAAAAAAAAAAAAAAAAAAAAAAAAAAAAAAAACAAAAAAACAAAAACGATAGCATTTGAACAGACAATATTTGCTATGCTACATCCATTTCCGACAACATTCGGTAATACTTCTATTTTTACTAGTGATGGGAATCGGTTGGAAATTGATAATCGATCAATCAAATTAACCGATTGATTTTCAATATTAAAATCGGATACGGATATTTTGTATTGATCTAATAACTCTGTTATTTAACATTCAACAGTCTTTTTCTAAATTACTCTGTTACCTACTGATGGTAAAAAACTGTTAACTGTTTTGGTCATATAAAAATTTAGCTTAGCTGTTGGAACCTTAATGTTAATAAGTCCGAAGAAGGGATAACTTATAAATTTCATTCCAAGGATGGTCATAGGTTACCGTTTCCACCCCGCCGTCCTACGGCCTCTCTGAAACGCACCCTGTCTCCGATTGTCTGTAACCAGAGGGTTATTAGCACTATGTCAGATAAACTCCGACATAGATTTGTATCGTATTTGTTCGTTTAGAAGTTAGGATGTAGGGCTGTGAGATCGATTTCTCATAGTAGCTTCTCTATTTTTTCGCGGGAATTAAAACAGTCTCTCTCAAGAAGACGTTTGAATGCATGTCGGTCAAACACGGCCCCGGACATTTAGTTCCAACTCAATCATCAAAACGTTTGATATATTGGTGTTTCGATATAAAGAAATGACCACATAATATATTGGTGTATGCACATAATATAATGACCAAAGCACATAATATAAAGACAAGGCCACGTGCACATCATATAAAGACAAAAGCACATCATATAAAGACAAAACCACATCATATATTGGTGTATGCACATAATGTAAAGACAAAACCACATCATATAAAGACAAAACCACATCATATAAAGACAAAACCACATAATATAACGACAAAACCACATAATATAACGACAAAACCACATAATATATTAGAGATTTACCGCATAAGACAGCTATGGCTTTCCATAGTGGCGGCTTCATTTCACATACATCACACAAAATGAGATTTCATTTAAAATATGGTATATATTTTTAATATTCCATCTTAGGCAGTGATCCGTTCAATACACATGTATGTTTCACACGACAGGCAGCGATCCATTTAGTTGATTTTATTGCATCAGTTCCATAAAATTGTAAATTGAAAACAAAATTTCAAAACTTAAAAACTTTGTAAGTGATAACATCAACTAAAACACAACTAGGTGCTCTGTCTAGACAGTTTATGTGTCGAAGTCTAGATGAATATAACTTTTTAAGATAGTCCCTTCATCTTCAATTATTTGAGATTTTACTGTATCGTTACACAGCAGGCAAAAAATATGCCAGTTCATGTATGTGTTACTATGTGTATATTTATTTCATCGTAATGCGTTCTAACTTTCAACTTTTTCAGCGCTGTTTGTTCGCCCATGTGTGCAAATTGTGATCATCGTATCGCGTGTGTCTTTCCATCTGTCTGTCCATTAATTCACGTGTTCGATTGTTTGTTTATCTGAGTTAATAAAATTATATCTGGAAGTATGTTCGTGGCAAATGCAGTGTGTCCTGTCTGTAAGGACGAGTGCACAGGCCGATTAAAAGACGGATGGAAGGAAGGACATGTTGATACCCGTGTTCAACCAGATACATTGTGTATGTAATCATTATATTCGTTCTTTCTTTCTTTTTGTTCGTTTGCTATTTTCGCTCGATAGTTATTGTTTTCTTTCTTTCTTTCGGGTGTGCGTTTGTTCGTTCTTTCGACCGTTTGTTCGTTCATTACAGATAGTTCGATTTGATGCGAAGAGAAAAATTATCAAAGCGATCGTCTGATCGATAACATGATTATTTCCTGGATGGAAATCCCGTGTTTTGATCGCGATCAAATCTAGTTTTATATGATTTTTTAAATGCATGGTCAAATTACAGTTTAAATGTTTATAAAGATTCATATCTTGTCGATACTTTTCCATCGCAAAACATGCCATAAAATCGGGGTTTTAAATAAACTTTTATTTGCCTGTTTTGGCCAATGGCAGTCTTGCTTAAGTCCCCGAAATTATTATGAGTGATAAATATAATATTTAAATATTCCCGCTAGGTAAACAGGAAATGTACTTAAAGGTCATTATCTATAATATATACAATTGTTTACATATGATTGCAGCCAGAGTTATAAGGTGACCGAAATAATAGTACATGTAAATTGTTACGGTACCTATATGGTAGGGACTACGTGGAATGTTGTGGAAGGAATGACGGGACATCACTTAGTGCACGCACCTGTTAAACGGCGCAATACATTTAAAATTATGCAATATGTGCATATTACAGCCGGTTCTGTCCAGTCTGAAGTCCAGTCGAAGAATCAAAACAGTTATATTTTGGTAAGCCTGCATCAGGCGCCGGTAAGGCTATATTCTCAAGTTAATTAAGTAAATTTTGACAGTTTATGATGAAATGGGTGACCTTTGGGGCAAGTATTGTTCTAACGGCATGTGCACCAGTCACGTACCCAATCATTATAAATAGAGGGCCACACTAGGCCCCGGTCAGACTGAAAACTAGACTACTACGGAAATTGAAAAACAGACGGACTCTGAGACTTGACTTCTGCACCGGGGCTCGGCACCATAAAACTTTCTCAGACATATTTTTACTCAAGTCTATGTTAAGTCATATACTTTAGTAAATATCTGTCTGAGAATAGTTTTATGGGGCCGGGCCCTGGTTATTCCGCTTCACACACTACTTCCGACTAACACACTACTTCTGCCTAAGACACCGCTTCCCCCAGGGCCATTGAATTGAGAGAGAAAGAGCGTGAACTTTTGTCCATCTACAGCTTGAATAAAAACTTAAGTGGTCAACAAGCTTCGTACCCAAGTCCTTGTCTTTAATTTCGACAAAAAAAATTCTCGATAAGACGACAATCGTCCTCAATCGGGTTTTAGAAAGTAGTATTGGCACATTTGCATCAATTGGTAAATATTCTAAAACTAATGAAATTTGATAACTAAAATGACCAAAGGAATTAGTACACAGAATCATATTAAACCAGCGTTCTGGAGAATTGCTGAAGCAATACATAGCCCCCGCAGCCCTACAAGTTGTATACAGAGTCCGCATCATATTTTTAATAATAGCGACCTTTTTTAGTTGACATTTCAACACCAATTCAATGCCAAGTCGTGTTACTTTAATTTATAAGCGATCGTTGTACATATGAAGTGTCAACAAAGCCATCCATCCATTATTACACTTGTAACCTGGCTCCAAGATAATGAAGTTTTAAGTTTAGACTTAGCCCATCACAGATGACATCACAAAAAGTTACGTCATTTTTGATTGGCTAAGCAAACACTTCAGTCGAAGACTATTTCACGATCCTGGGGTCTGGTGTCCGGAAAGCAACATTTGGAAAAACATCTATTTTTAATAAAGTGACCAAATTTAATCCCATGCTCGTGGCAACTTCGCCAGCCAATGGTAAAAAGTGATCTATGCATTTGCCCTCTGAAAGCCATTGTATGCGACTGATACCAAATACAAAAGATTAGTATATTTGTTAGTTATTTGTTCGGACACCAATTTTTGTGTACCATGCTTCAGAGGCTAATTTTATCACGAGATCGAAGTCTTTTTGCATAATTTGTTTAACTTTGTGAAACAGAAACCATGCACGTATGTACTTTTCCTATCTGTTTGGAGAGAGACGTATCCAATAACGCCATTTAGCTGATCTAAATCATTGACAAATGATAAAACAAATGATTGATGAAATAATTAATATGACCTCATTTGAAGCTGTTATTGGCAGACATGACATGTATCAATGGTCACTGTCATCCCTTCTGTTCAGTGTTGTTGACATATAGAAAAATCGTTTTCATTGGTTGACTGAACCTAGCCGCATCCAATCAAAATTGGAAAATAGAAACTTCACTTTTGGGGTGAGGTCCGTCAAGGGTTTCAGGGAGAGTATCGTAGTAAATACCTTTGTCTATCCAAGTTAATGTCATGGCCACTGATTCGTCTAGTAACAAAAATAATTTGTCATAAAGTACATGTATCAATATAGAGACAGCACTTCTCTCCAAATCTGTGCTAAAGGCCCTTGTATTTTCTTGCCCTCACAGACAATACCATATACCTAGTACATCGAGGTTTTGAAAGTCACTGACCTTTCGAAACGAACAATTTAATAGCATGAAAATGTCTTCTTTCATTTTATGGTTATGTGATCAAAGACATTCCTTTCCTCCGAATAACCTAGGATGACTTACCTTTCAGTTTCAACCGATGTAAACACTAAAATTATACTATTAGTTTACAGACAAAACCTGTTTAACAAATTCCCAAGCGTATATTTACGACCAATAAACTTCGTTCAATACCTTTGATTAACCTCTTGCGCCCGAGCAGTTCGCACCTATAAATCGGAAATGATAATACCACGTTGCTGCCGCTATGACCTGAGAATATTAGTTACCATTGATATATATGGATTGACCAGAGATCCCATAGAATTTTGTAAACATTTAGTGGTCGATATACTAGACAAACGGTCAAACTCGCACGCTACGCTAGGATGGAGATGGAAAGCTCGAGAAATTCCGAGAAATTCAATAGTCAATATTTGATATATGATTTAACAGTAATTTAAACAATGTCATCATCATTTAATATATGGAAACTGGCAGGACCACATAACATTTAACAGAAGTTTTGCCGGAAACCTTAACATATAGGCCAAATAAAAAATTATTCTTTATGTGTATAGTATATGTTACAAACTGTATGTATTCATACAATATCAAATGTGAGTTACATGCACTGTATACTATGTAAATATGAGGCATATATAAATTGATAATGAATTCAACCAAGATCAATAAATAGTGATTCTTCATTTGTTCGTGCACTGGTAGAGTTGTTCCGCCATCTTCGCGGTGTCCCGTCATTATTTGCTCACGTCACTTGATTGTTCCTGCCATGACGTCACAATGATTTTTTCAGCCGACGAAAAGCAACCGGGGCCTAATTGACATAATTATACAAAATTATTAAGCTGGCAAAGTTAAAAGATACCTATATAAGACTCTTTCATATTTTGATATGAAGGATAGGAATATTCTACCCGAGAGTCACAAAATGTTGTAAAACCTGAGGCTTGTCGAGGGTTTTGCAAAATTTTGTGATCCCGAGGGTAGAATATCCCTACCCTTCATATCCATATATGAAAGAGTATTTTTCTCTCACACCTCAACATTTTATTGCAATTTTACTAACATGATTTTATGCCATTTTGAAACAAATTTGAAAAAAACATGACTGCAAGTCAATTCTCCATACGTGAAAATTGCGTGATATTTTCAACCCAAGTCGTTGTTTGTAACTTTTAAAGTAAACCCATTCTTGTTTCTGAAAAGAAAATTGTACAGAAGAAATAGTAATTTTGTTAACACTGTGACTTCACTATGGTTTATTCCATGGGTAGCTAGCAATACAGCCTCGGGCAACACGAATGTATATCCCTGGACCAGCCAGTATTACACGTGTAGGTATGAGATAATACAGGATCTGAAATGAATATTGCTTTTACTGTCTTAAAAATAAATTTGTGCGAGCCACGAAGAATCCTAAACGATTGGTTAGAATTACATCCAGAATTACAAGCAGAAGAATTAAGCGATTCCTAAAATGAGCATTACATATACTTTACTGTGGACGAAAATTAAATGTTTTCACTAATTTACAATTATTGCACAGTGAAATATTATCGGTTTCACAAATTTACAATTATTTTACTATGAAATGCAGATCAGTTTTGTCAGTCCACATTGAATAATTGATAATGTCACGTCTTAAGTATTTGGAGTAATAGTTTTATCACATGATCACAATAACAAAATTTGTTTCCATAGGTCCTCAACGCTATTTCAAATTGATAAAGAAAATAATAGTTTTCAAATGGTATTGTTTTCAAGATTAACACAAAAATCACATCTATTGAATGATTTCGGCATACCTCATAATGATAGAAGACACACACTACATACACATAGGAGAAAGAAAGTAAATACTTAAAGATATCAAACAAATATATTAATTCAAGACACATTAATATGTAAACCATCACTCCCATTGTACACATGTTTACGATTTCCCATCGTTCAGATAAAGAACCAAATTCAAGTAAGTAACCATTCAAGTAAGTAACCATTCAAGTAAGTAACCATTCAAGTAAGTAACCATTCAAGTAAGTAACCATTCAAGTATGTAACCATTCAAGTATGTAACCATTCAAGTATGTAACCATTCAAGTATGTAACCATTCAAGTAAGTAACCATTCAAGTAAGTAACCATTCAAGTATGTAACCATTCAAGTATGTAACCATTCAAGTAAGTAACCATTCAAGTATGTAACCATTCAAGTATGTAACCATTCAAGTAAGTAACCATTCAAGTAAGTAACCATTCAAGTAAGTAACCATTCAAGTATGTAACCATTCAAGTAAGTAACCATTCAAGTATGTAACCATTCAAGTATGTAACCATTCAAGTATGTAACCATTCAAGTATGTAACCATTCAAGTAAGTAACCATTCAAGTAAGTAACCATTCAAGTAAGTAACCATTCAAGTAAGTAACCATTCAAGTAAGTAACCATTCAAGTATGTAACCATTCAAGTATGTAACCATTCAAGTAAGTAACCATTCAAGTATGTAACCATTCAAGTATGTAACCATTCAAGAAGTAAGTAACCATTCAAGTATGTAACCATTCAAGTAAGTAACCATTCAAGTAAGTAACGATTCAAGTAAGTAACCATTCAAGATATGTAACCATTCAAGTATGTAACCATTCAAGTAAGTAACCATTCAAGTATGTAACCATTCAAGTATTAGTAACCATTCAAGTAAGTAACCATTCAAGTATGTAACATTCAAGTAGTAACATTCAAGTATGTAACCATTCAAGTATGTAACCATTCAAGTAGTAATCAAGTATAACCATTCAAGTATGTAACCATTCAAGTAATGTAACCATTCAAGTAGTAACCATTCAAGTAAGTAACCATTCAAGTATGTAACATTCAAGTAAGTAACCATTCAAGTAGTAACCATTCAAGTAGTAACCATTCAAGTAAGTAACCATTCAAGTATGTAACCATTCAAGTAAGTAACCATTCAAGTATGTAACCATTCAAGTATGTAACCATTCAAGTATGTAACCATTCAAGTAAGTAACCATTCAAGTAAGTAACCATTCAAGTAATGTAACCATTCAAGTAAGTAACCATTCAAGTAAGTAACCATTCAAGTATGTAACCATTCAAGTATGTAACCATTCAAGTATGTAACCATTCAAGTATGTAACCATTCAAGTAAGTAACCATTCAAGTAAGAAACCATTCAAGTATGTAACCATTCAAGTATGTAACCATTCAAGTAAGTAACCATTCAAGTAAGTAACCATTCAAGTATGTAACCATTCAAGTAAGTAACCATTCAAGTAGTAACATTCAAGTTAACATTCAAGTAGTAACCATTCAAGTAGTAACATTCAAGTAAGTAACCATTCAAGTATGTAACCATTCAAGTATGTAACCATTCAAGTATGTAACCATTCAAGTATGTAACCATTCAAGTATGTAACCATTCAAGTAAGTAACCATTCAAGTATGTAACCATTCAAGTAAGTAACCATTCAAGTAAGTAACCATTCAAGTATGTAACCATTCAAGTATGTAACCATTCAAGTATGTAACCATTCAAGTATGTAACCATTCAAGTAAGTAACCATTCAAGTATGTAACCATTCAAGTAAGTAACCATTCAAGTAAGTAACCATTCAGTAGTAACCATTCAAGTATGTAACCATTCAAGTATGTAAACCATTCAAGTAAGTAACCATTCAAAGTAACCATTCAAGTATGTAACCATTCAAGTAGTAACCATTCAAGTATGTAACCATTCAAGTATGTAACCATTCAAGTAAGTAACCATTCAAGTATGTAACCATTCAAGTAGTAACCATTCAAGTATGTAACCATTCAAGTAAGAACTTCAAGTATGTAACCATTCAAGTATGTAACCATTCAAGTAAGTAACCATTCAAGTATGTAACCATTCAAGTATGTAACCATTCAAGTATGTAACCATTCAAGTAAGTAACCATTCAAGTATGTAACCATTCAAGTATGTAACCATTCAAGTATGTAACCATTCAAGTAAGTAACCATTCAAGTAAGTAACCATTCAAGTAAGTAACCATTCAAGTAAGTAACCATTCAAGTATGTAACATTCAAGTAAGTAACCATTCAAGTAACCATTCAAGTAAGTAACCATTCAAGTAAGTAACCATTCAAGTAGTAACCATTCAAGTAAGTAACCATTCAAGTATGTAACCATTCAAGTATGTAACCATTCAAGTATGTAACCATTCAAGTATGTAACCATTCAAGTATGTAACCATTCAAGTAAGTAACCATTCAAGTATGTAACCATTCAAGTAAGTAACCATTCAAGTAAGTAACCATTCAAGTATGTAACCATTCAAGTAAGTAACCATTCAAGTAAGTAACCATTCAAGTTAAGTAACCATTCAAGTAGTAATAACCATTCAAGTATGTAACCATTCAAGTAGTATTCAAGTAAGTAACCATTCAAGTAGTAACCATTCAAGTAAGAACCATTCAAGTAAGTAACCATTCAAGTAAGTAACCATTCAAGTAAGTAACCATTCAAGTAAGTAACCATTCAGTAGTAAGTAAACCATTCAAGTAAGTAACCATTCAAGTAAGTAACCATTCAAGTAAGTAACCATTCAAGTAAACCATTCAAGTAAGTAACCATTCAAGTATGTAACATCAGTTCAAGTAAGAACCATTCAAGTAAGTAACCATTCAAGTAGTAACCATTCAAGTAAGTAACCATTCAAGTAAGTAACCATTCAAGTAAGTAACCATTCAAGTAAGTAACATTCAAGTAAGTAACCATTCAAGTAGTAACCATTCAAGTAAGTAACCATTCAAGTAAGTAACCATTCAAGTAAGTAACCATTCAAGTAAGTAACCATTCAAGTATGTAACCATTCAAGTAAGTAACCATTCAAGTAAGTAACCATTCAAGTAGTAACCATTCAAGTATGTAACCATTCAAGTAAGTAACCATTCAAGTAAAGTAACCATTCAAGTAAGTAACCATTCAAGTAAGTAACCATTCAAGTAGTAATTCAGTAGTAACCATTCAAGTATGTAACCATTCAAGTATAAGTAACCATTCAAGTAAGTAACCATTCAAGTATGTAACCATTCAAGTAAGTAACCATTCAAGTAAGTAACCATTCAAGTAAGTAACCATTCATAGTAACACAAGTAGTAACCATTCAAGTAAGTAACCATTCAAGTATGTAACCATTCAAGTAGTAACCATTCAAGTAGTAAACAATTCAATTCAATTAACCATTCAAGTATGTAACCATTCAAGTAAGTAACCATTCAAGTATGTAACCATTCAAGTAAGTAACCATTCAAGTAAGTAACCATTCAAGTAAGTAACCATTCAAGTAAGTAACCATTCAAGTAAGTAACCATTCAAGTAAGTAACCATTCAAGTAGTAACCATTCAAGTAAGTAAACCATTCAAGTAAGTAACCATTCAAGTATGTAACCATTCAAGTAAGTAACCATTCAAGTATGTAACCATTCAAGTAAGTAACCATTCAAGTAAGTAACCATTCAAGTAAGTAACCATTCAAGTAAGTAACCATTCAAGTAAGTAACCATTCAAGTAAGTAACCATTCAAGTAAGTAACCATTCAAGTATGAACATCATTCAAGTATGTAACCATCAAGTAGTAACCATTCAAGTAAGTAACCATTCAAGTATGTAACCATTCAAGTATGTAACCATTCAAGTAGTAACCATTCAAGTATGTAACCATTCAAGTACATTCAGTAGTAACCATTCAAGTA
Organism: Argopecten irradians; assembly: GCF_041381155.1. Classification (NCBI taxonomy): domain Eukaryota; kingdom Metazoa; phylum Mollusca; class Bivalvia; order Pectinida; family Pectinidae; genus Argopecten; species Argopecten irradians. The sequence continues at coordinate 29,696,838 of NC_091139.1, forward strand.
AGTAACCATTCAAGTAAGTAACTATTCAAGTAAGTAACCATTCAAGTAAGTAACCATTCAAGTAAGTAACCATTCAAGTAAGTAACCATTCAAGTAAGTAACCAGTAGTAACCATTCAAGTATGTAACCATTCAAGTATGTAACCATTCAAGTAGTAAGTAACCATTCAAGTAAGTAACCATTCAAGTAAGTAACCATTCAAGTAAGTAACCATTCAAGTAAGTAACCATTCAAGTAAGTAACCATTCAAGTAAGTAACCATTCAAGTAAGTAACCATTCAAGTAAGTAACCATTCAAGTAAGTAACCATTCAAGTAAGTAACCATTCAAGTAAGTAACCATTCAAGTAAGTAACCATTCAAGTAAGTAACCATTCAAGTAAGTAACCATTCAAGTAAGTAACCATTCAAGTATGTAACCATTCAAGTATGTAACCATTCAAGTAAGTAACCATTCAAGTAAGTAACCATTCAAGTAAGTAACCATTCAAGTATGTAACCATTCAAGTAAGTAACCATTCAAGTAAGTAACCATTCAAGTAGTAATCAGTAAGTAACCATTCAAGTAAGTAACCATTCAAGTAAGTAACCATTCAAGTAAGTAACCATTCAAGTAAGTAACCATTCAAGTAAGTAACCATTCAAGTAAGTAACCATTCAAGTAAGTAACCATTCAAGTAAGTAACCATTCAAGTATGTAACCATTCAAGTAGTAACCATTCAAGTAGTAACCATTCAAGTAAGTAACCATTCAAGTAAGTAACCATTCAAGTAAGTAACCATTCAAGTAGACATTCAAGTAGTAACCATTCAAGTATGTAACCATTCAAGTAAGTAACCATTCAAGTAGTAACCATTCAAGTAATGTAACCATTCAAGTATGTAACCATTCAAGTATGTAACCATTCAAGTATGTAACCATTCAAGTAAGTAACCATTCAAGTAAGTAACCATTCAAGTATGTAACCATTCAAGTAAGTAACCATTCAAGTAAGTCATAACCATTCAAGTAAGTAACCATTCAAGTAAGTAACCATTCATAGTATAACCATTCAAGTAGTAACCATTCAAGTAAGTAACCATTCAAGTAAGTAACCATTCAATATAAGTATTCAAGTAGTAACCATTCAAGTAAGTAACCATTCAAGTAAGTAACCATTCAAGTAAGTAACCATTCAAGTAAGTAACCATTCAAGTATGTAACCATTCAAGTATGTAACCATTCAAGTAAGTAACCATTCAAGTAAGTAACCATTCAAGTAAGTAACCATTCAAGTAAGTAACCATTCAAGTAAGTAACCATTCAAGTAAGTAACCATTCAAGTAAGTAACCATTCAAGTATGTAACCATTCAAGTAAGTAACCATTCAAGTAAGTAACCATTCAAGTAAGTAACCATTCAAGTATGTAACCATTCAAGTAAGTAACCATTCAAGTATGTAACCATTCAAGTAAGTAACCATTCAAGTAAGTAACCATTCAAGTAAGTAACCATTCAAGTAAGTAACCATTCAAGTATGTAACCATTCAAGTAAGTAACCATTCAAGTAAGTAACCATTCAAGTATGTAACCATTCAAGTAAGTAACCATTCAAGTATGTAACCATTCAAGTAAGTAACCATTCAAGTAAGTAACCATTCAAGTATGTAACCATTCAAGTAAGTAACCATTCAAGTAAGTAACCATTCAAGTAAGTAACCATTCAAGTAAGTAACCATTCAAGTAAGTAACCATTCAAGTAACAGTAAGTAACCATTCAAGTAAGTAACCATTCAAGTAAGTAACCATTCAAGTAAGTAACCATTCAAGTATGTAACCATTCAAGTATGTAACCATTCAAGTATGTAACCATTCAAGTAAGTGACCATTCAGTATGTAACCATTCAAGTATGTAACCATTCAAGTAAGTAACCATTCAAGTAAGTAACCATTCAAGTATGTAACCATTCAAGTAAGTAACCATTCAAGTAAGTAACCATTCAAGTAAGTAACCATTCAAGTAAGTAACCATTCAAGTAAGTAACCATAAGTAACCATTCAAGTAAGTAACCATTCAAGTATGTAACCATTCAAGTAAGTAACCATTCAAGTAAGTAACCATTCAAGTAAGTAACCATTCAAGTATAAAACCATTCAAGTATGTAACCATTCAAGTATGTAACCATTCAAGTATGTAACCATTCAAGTAAGTAACCATTCAAGTAAGTAACCATTCAAGTAAGTAACCATTCAAGTATGTAACCATTCAAGTATGTAACCATTCAAGTAAGTAACCATTCAAGTAACGTAACCATTCAAGTAAGTAACCATTCAAGTATGTAACCATTCAAGTCAGTAGTAACCATTCAAGTAGTAACCATTCAAGTATAACCATTCAAGTAGTAACCAAGTAACATTCAAGTAAGTAACCATTCAAGTATGTAACCATTCAAGTAAGTAACCATTCAAGTAGTAACCATTCAAGTAAAGTAACCATTCAAGTATAGTAACCATTCAAGTATGTAACCATTCAAGTAAGTAACCATCAAGTATGTAACCATTCAAGTAAGTAACCATTCAAGTAGTAACCATTCAATAAGTAACCATTCAAGTAATAACCATTCAAGTAAGTAACCATTCAAGTATGTAACGATTCAAGTAAGTAACCATTCAAGTAAGTAACCATTCAAGTATGTAACCATTCAAGTAAGTAACCATTCAAGTAAGTAACCATTCAAGTATGTAACCATTCAAGTAAGTAACCATTCAAGTAAGTAACCATTCAAGTAAGTAACCATTCAAGTATGTAACCATTCAAGTAAGTAACCATTCAAGTATGTAACCATTCAAGTAAGTAACCATTCAAGTATGTAACCATTCAAGTAAGTAACCATTCAGTATGTAACCATTCAAGTATGTAACGATTCAAATAAGTAACCATTCAGTAAGTGACCATTTAAGGTAAGTACTTTTGTACAAAGGACAAAACACAATAAATGTCAGTTGATCATTAGTTTTGATAAAAAATGAAACACATACATATATAAACACTATGTATTGGCCTATTGAATTCAATGAGTGATTTTATCAATTAGACCTTTAAGGTAGGTCGATCTTGTGAAAACCGCGCCAATTTACTTGACGCTATACCGAAAACTGCCGGGATTGTTTCCAGAATGATGTCCGATATGCTACGACATTTCACTTATGTTTTTTCAATAGGTGAAAATTGTCTACATACGACATCGAATGTTTAGATAAATCCAATAGAAGCAATAAAGTGAAAATGAGAATGTATTTTCAAACAGGGGAAGTAACTTCGTCATAATAAATAATAAAAAGGGACCCGTTCGGACTGAAATTCCAGAATACTGAAACAAAATCGCATACGCATTTCTTTATCACACAAAATTTGTATCAAGTCATAAAAAGAAACAGGCATAAACCAGATGTTATATCACAAAAACACATGAACTTATGTGGAATGTGTTTTTGCGTCTTGATTTTCAAAAATTAGTCAAATATGACCAATGGGCTGAGGATTGAGAGTTACAAACTTCAAGCTTGCAAAATTGTGAAAATTTGATCGAGGATTCTATGCTTTTATATGATCTTTGAATAACATATTATATCATATATATAGTCGTCGGACCAGCCTCATGTATAAAGATAATGATTGGCCTCCCCTAATGATTCGTCACACCAAATGTGGTAGTGATCATGGGGATAAAGAGGGACAAGGCATGAAAATAAAAATAGTCTTACGCATGACGGATGGCGGACAGCAGAAGACGATAGACGAAGCATGATGTCAGGTGACCTAAAATATATATTCAAAATTATCCTTATACATGTAATTCAATTTAATCCCGTAATTTTTTTTTGAAATCTGTAGCAATTCTTTTTTTTCTATGAAATCATTGCAACGTTGTTTCAGCCAACCAATGACGACGGTACAAAGGGTGGCGTATTTTGTATGTTATGCTTTGATAACATAATTTTAATCCAATGGAGATATTCGTTACAAGGGAAAATAAAATATACATTTATCATTTATGGACTTTTGGTGAGGTCCATATGGTGTTATAACGCCTTGGTAGAATTAAATAATGACCGAGGGTGTTGCCCGAAATCGTTATTTTAGATTCTCTCAAGGCGTTAGAATACCAATTGTGTGGCCGAATGAAATGATTCTTAATTCCTATATAAGATATATAGTTCCTTAACAAATGCCAAAAGAATAATAGTCACAGAAGTATATTGACTCAATGTTTCTGAAAATGGAAGTACTGAATCGATATGCTATATATCGAACCTGATCTATTTCAGAGCGATATACATAATTATGCTTTCACATTTACGTCAGTTTAGGCAGATTCCTGGCGCCATCTAAACTGTTTATATAATCTTTTTTATAATCCGCTTAGTCAAATAACATAAAATATATCAGATATATTTTTTATGGACTTTGTTTTTCATAATTGAATCTATGTTTGATGTTAATTCATTAATTGGATAAATGTTCTGAATTTATTGCCCATATACTTTAAGTGAACACGTTTTTAAAGCAATAACCGAAGTAAATAAGCATTCTGCTTATATAGATAAGGTCTGAAACCTATCTACTTTGGAAAATAAATGTAAATTGCGTTACGACATATGATTATTATTATATCATTACCTTCAAAAGTATTTGAAAATTAAATCATGTATACAGATACGAGGTTTTATTGAATAAACTGTTTTTGCACAACGTTTTTCTTCATAATCTGACATACAAAAACATGATTTTTATGATAATGTGTCATTGGTCAATAAAGGAGAAAATGATGTTGCTGCTTAAAACGTCGCGCCTAACTTACTGATACAATGGCGTAATGATTTCAAAGAAAAATTGTTCCTCAATAAATCTGAAATTATTATCTATTGTAGATTGAATTATTAACTTAAATGTTTTTTTTGTATTGTTATGGAGATATAACACAAACATCTGAGTGTACTCTCATCATAAATCACGGTTTATTTTGGGTACACTCTGATGTTGTTTTATACAATATAAGAAGCGGTTCATTAAGAGAGTTGACTCAGATTTTCGTATTTGATCTCCATAGAATAAAAATACATTAAAAGTATCACTGATCGACAAGAGTTTGTTAGCATCACATTGTAGGTAAAGATACAGGTAAAGCAGAGATAAAAACTCTTTGTTGGTAAATGTGTGCCTGCGGAGAGTGAACATGTTTGATCTGTCTAATATGTCAGAAAAATAGAAGAAAAAAAATCAAATTAACTTAATTTATGGTGAATAAAGAAAAAGACATTGTCCGCTCCTGTCGTGGATTTTCACCGACAACAAACAATAAAGCTAGAGTTATAGTATGTGACTCGGAACCGTGACCCTATTAGCTACCAGGCAATGTTTATATATACAATTTTAACGATGGCTCGTTGTGTTAAATGTAAAAATATGACGTCACAACATTTATGGTAAAATGGGAGTGAACAATATTCACATCATGTACGCCCAACCCATGCATGGTTAGGTAGCAATCCATGACAGCACGTACTTCGCTGTTTAACAAATGTCTTTGTGAATAACGTAAAGTTTCAAAGATCGTTACAGTATTATTTCGAGAGTATTTCAAAGGTTTACAATGCGACGTGCTTTGAGAATATGTTCTGTGTCTATACTGACAGTGATAGTTACGGTACTATACATTCACAGCATTGAGCTTTTCGACTTGTCATCTCGTATATACAGTATCAAAGATAATCCATTCCAGGCGAGGAAAGGAGAGACCAGGCGTATTATACACACTGAAGGTGGATTACAGTCTATTAGGGACTGGCAACCACAGAAGGAGAATAGGCGTCAAAATGAACATAAAAACAACCAGGAGGGACAAGTTTTGATAACCAGGAATAACATCGAAGTTGTTCTATCAGTTGATAAAGAACTTAAAGGTCCAATCCCTTCAGATCGTGACAGGCATCCTGACATGGTTCAACGTAAAGAAATCGTTCAGAAAGAAGGTAGAATATTTCAACGCAGGCATTTAAATGAAGTGGATACAATTGAGGAAAAAAACTTTTCACCTTCGGAGTATCCTTTCAATGTGAATTTGTCTGATATAATATATCAGTATGAAACAAAAGGTTACGCTAATGAGGATCCGATCAACATGTTCAATCACCGTTACATTATCAACCCCGGGGAAGTATGCAGTGGACGTGACAGTATAAAAGTATTGTTTATTGTAAAAAGTAGTCCCGATCATAGTGTAAAAAGGGCTGTCATTCGCGAAACATGGGCCGACAGAAAACGATTCCCTTGGCTTAGGGTTGCATTTTCGTTTGGCGTACCGAACAACGCAACATCCTTGTTAGATCTACAAGAAGAATCTTCAAAAACTAACGACATTCTACTCGTAAATTACCATGATAACTATTATAACCTGACATTGAAGACAATCAGTGGATTGCGGTGGGCTGTAAGCAACTGTGCACGTGCTGCATTTGTGATATCCGTAGATGACGACATTTACGTTGCACCCGATTTGCTGCTTAGTTTTCTCGATAAACTTCCGGCAAGGAAAGCTGAGAAACTTTACCACGGTCGTTTGATAGTTCAAACGTCCCCAGTGAGAGACCAAACCGGGATATTTGGTAAATGGGTTGTTTCAATGGATGAATATGCATTTAAAACATATCCACACTATATATTTGGCGGGTTTGTCATCATGTCCATGCGTACTGTAAGAGCGTTTACAATAGCCGCCATGTACACAAAGCTTTTGAAGTTTGAAGATGTGTATTTGGGAATTTTAGCTGCAAGGGTTGGAATAGAACCTACAGACAGCGGTCATGTTGATGCTAAGAAAACAGTAACTGCTTCTGAATCGTTCAAAACAGTTATAGCCTCTCATTTTTACACGGATGCATATGATTTAAAAATGGCTTGGGAATGTCATTTAAGTCTGATATCTGATAATACTCCCAAAAGCCAGGCTTGTAACACTATTGGAACTCGTTTGCACAATCTGAAGAGAGAAATAGATAGCATGGTGAGTTTGTTGGCATCGATAAAGAGAATTATTTGAGTGCTGTTTGTTAAGATATGTTCTTGTCAAGTACTATATCTAAAAAAAAAACAAAGAGAATGCTTTGATGACTACTGAAATAATTGTTAATTTATGTTTATATAGCCATATGGTACCGCGCAGAAAATGTAAAGATGCATTACAACACAGTCGGTCTAAGTGGACTCATTTTTGGAAAGCAAATGCTAAACATGTATTTTGATATTAAATCATTGTGTACGATTTATTATGCCAAACTATCTGATCGACTTGTTAGTTATCTGTTATATCTATATCCCTCTTCATATTACAATGGGCTATCTCGAGTGTCGTAAATCCAGATATACAAAGGAAATTGATGAATACACATATAGCTGTGTCACAGATGTGGCCGAGTGTAAACTCTAGGTCAGCGTGGCTCGATAGCCACGGTGTTCCCACACATAACCACTGGCCCTCACCATTCCACGTTGAGGTTTTCTGTAGCTTTACCTCATTCAATAAACCCGAAATTTCTCAGTAATAAATACCACTAAATTTTGAGCTACAAAATACACCATTTTCAGCCAATTTTTGAAAAATTTAACCCTAAATAAGAAAGTTCTGGTATCAAACTTTTGTAAATATTTTGCATATCAATAGGGAAAAGGCTGCTCTTTCTAAATCATACAGAAAAATGGAGGTTCCGTGTGATTATTTGTTATTTTCCAATATTTAGTGTAAAACATAAAAGCAATCAAATTACCATTAAAAGTAAAAAAAAAAAGTGACAAAACATTGAATCTCAATTACCACGAACTTAGAAAGATTTAATAACAGCAAAAATTAGCTCGATACAGTTAAAAATGCTGACACAGTGATGACTTAAGCAAAAAATAGTAGTACTTTGGCTCTACTCAAAGCAAAAAAGATCCATTTTCAAAATGGCCACCAAATGGGTCATTTCTTAAAACCAATGTATAAAAAAATCAGATATGAATAGATATGTATTTTTAGACAAAATTTGCCACTGACAACTTGCTACAGATATTGATATGTTGTACTTGAAAATGTAATAACTTCTTTGATCTATATTGAAATGAAGCCTCGACGGGACTGAAACCTCAGAGGTTTACATCCTTAAATGGCACTGGCTGTACAAAACGTAAACATATCATTTTAATTTCCTTGAAGAAAGAAGGAAGGGCATTACACAACTGAAGATATGCTAAGCAACTAGAATAACGTGCAGTATCCTGACATTTTACATAATAAAAATAACGTCCGTTGCATAGTCGATAGACAGTTTGGCTTGCCAATCTTAATGTATTGGAAAATCTGTTCCTTCTAATTTCGATAATTGACTGTCTTTATAAAAATTCTAGACAAATAAGAAATCTTTCGCTACCATACGTTAACGTTGTCAGTGTAAAATGATCTTATTTCTAAAGTAATAAAATATACTATTGTTATGTTGGAGTAATAGACAAAAACATCTCATATAAAGCATGTGTGAGGTCACGATTGTGTTGAAATACTGATATTGGTTTGATTGTTTTCGTCTAGTTAAATGATCATTTTTACATCTGTGTAAGTAAGCTTATTGTGTATGGAAGGACTTTGAAAGAAATCTTCAATAAAACCTTTCAATCGAATATCAATGTTCTCTCATTCACTCTAGTACATCTATATGCATTTGTACTATGTTATATCGAAGTCAACGCGGAATGGGACATCTTAATATACCATGTGACACCCGATAACTTTTGTGCGGGACTAGTATGGAACGCACAGTAACTCTTCGTTAACTTTCCGCTGAAATGACGTTAGGTACGTCAGGGTATCATATATTAGTGTCATTCCATCACAAAAAGAAACTATTCAGTCCCGCACAATCGTTGTAAAGCATCACGTAGTACGTGAATTGACCGAAGACAAAAATTAAGCGGTGTATCATTTTACCCGAGAAATTGTTTGCTTACCGTTAATCACCTATCACCATATTCTGAACATTTAACAAAAATAAATTGACACGGGTCGCCTTATTTTCCCCGCCATTGTCCTTATTACTGCGAAATTGTTGACTATCATTGCTCAAGACGGCAAAGGTCTTCTGTATTTCTCCAACCAAGATGAATACGAATTGTTGAATTATTCAATTAAAGCCAATAGAGGATTTTGTAATATTGAAGTGAATCCACTAAAGCAGACCTCGCATCTATTGATATCGATGTGGGGAAAGAAGCATGGTCATGGGTCGGTTGACTGACACATATTTTTTCCCATACCCATGGATGTATTACTGGTTTAGCAATACATCTGTGCATTACATGCCTATCCATGCAATTCAACATATGACGTCACTGCGTCAACAGAGTTACTATTTTCTCTTCCCCAGAGACTATGGTAGTGTTACTATAAAAGATACAAATAATTGGATTTGCGTTGAAAATGTCTCATATTTCTTGAGGATGACTTGCAGTCGCGGTTTTCTACGAACTTATTTAAAAATGGCGGGATATCATAATTGTAAAATTGCAATATAACGTCGAGGTATGAGAGAAAAATAATCTTTCATATGTGGATATGAAAGATAGGAATATTTTAATATCTGGATCGCGAAATGTTGTAAAACTCGGTCCCATTTAAAATGTTATTATAATAAGAATTTTGAACGGATAATGACAGTGATGTTTCAGCTTTAATATATCTACTGATCAACACGAGGCTTACTTGTGTTGACCAGTCTAAAACTTGAACTCGGGTTGAGGTATCCCTGTCTACCTGGCATACTCCATTCCCTCTATCTCGCTCTCCTTCATACTTCACTGGCCATGGCTATCCAGGGAGTGCTCGGGAGAGACAACTCTTTCCATATTTTACACAAAAATCGATCGAAACATGAGTCTGTAAAGTAGCTGATGATATCTCAAATCTTGTCAGAATGTGCCACCTGTTTTACCCATATTTATTTGGTAAATCCTATGGTATGGCAGTTCTATACTTTATCACATAATTAGCCCATCCAGCCATGTTATACGGCCATGTGTCAAAACACTATTAAAACGTCACATGTAGCTTTGACGTCATAATCTTTTTATGACGTCGCATGATTGTTTCAGTAGACGGAAACGTCACATCCGAGACAGATTTTTCTCGCACCTCGGACAGGGAAATCTCACATGATACCCAGTGCTAGATTTTTCTATCTGGTCCGATCTGTCTGGTACCTTTACGCGATTTTTGGCGGAATTTTACACCATTCATGTAACAGTCCGCGCATGTGACGTCATACTCTCGAATCGATGACGTCACACGCTTCAGACAATCAATATTATTAGAAATATGTACATTCAGCATTTACCATGCATTGTTTGGTTGTTGTTTTTAATGATTAAAATAGTATGTACCGATTGATCAGCTTTTTTCTTTGATATAACCGAACTATAGTTTTACGCGGAATGACTAAATTCGAAGCGCAGATGAAATGGTCAATCGGCTTTGAACCAGGAGGCCCAAGACGGGATAATTTTACTCTGAATGCGTTGATAGATGGTTTTATTATATCTTAGAGGCGCGAGAGAAAAAAATATATTACCTTTAAGTGATAAAGATCGGGTTATCTCAGTCGAGGGCTAAGATTTTGTAACATAATCCCAACCGAGGCGTTAGCCGAGGTTGGGATGCTACAAAATCTTAGCCCGAGATTTTATCAAAATAGAGAATACATGGTTAGTATCTTGCAATACAGGATTAATTTTGGTGCGAGACTTAGGAAAGCCGAAATGGCGAGGCTGTGCCTCTCCCAAAAAACTCTCCCATTCTCCTCACTCTGTTTCTCATGCCAGATGCTATCTCGTTATCTCAGTAAAAGTGTTTAGTCATAAATAGGTAATTAAATTTACATATTAAAGGTCCACACAGGGAAAATATGCGTCATCCTAAATTACTTTCGTTATTATGTGGGGAACGGGTTGTGTGCATTTTGTATATTGGCGGTTTTTAATAAGGTACAATAGGAGATTTCAGAAAAGATGGCGTGACGTCACAGAAAGTTTACATCCGGGTCCTCAAAGGTACAAACACAGTATGGCGACTGATAAAAACAATAACAGATATGTACATCCCTGCTTCATAATCGATACTTTGACAAAAGTTTATACTTTCATACTTGCAAATTCTGATTTTGAAATGGTTTCTTATTGTTTCGCATGTTACGGATGTTAACATTTTTATATTTTCATTTGTTTATTGCTAAATATAACAAGTGTAGATTTAGTGTCGAAGCCACCTATCGAAGCGCTGCCGGGCCATCACACGTTCCCGATTTTGTTCATACGTATAAATTGAGGATGTGAAAAAGGTGTTTATGAATAAATGATTTATTTCAATGTATCATGTTTCTGTTAAACATGAAAAAGCTGTTCACAACACGATATGATATAAACAAAATGTGAACCACCTGACCAGACCACGGCCGCTCGTGTATGGCTTCATCGCTGGTAGATCACCGCAGGCCACAGCATTGTTGGGGAAATAAATCATATGAATGATTACCAACACTTTTATCTAAAAAAAGTACTTGTTTAAGATATATATATTTCGTTATTTAATATGTACATGTTGTTGTTTTAATGGAATCCCCTTGTATCAACTACTGTGTTACACGTACACGTACATGTATGGCTGCCGATCTCGAAAAATAATATATGGTGAAATCGTTCAGTTTTCATGCTGCATATTTCATTTTTAATATTTCATTTTCAGCCGCTTTTATGCCATGGACTGCTGTGTTAAGTCTCCAAATGGTATTAATTTTATATAATTTGAATACATATTAGGTAGACTTCATTTAAATTGATATAAATTACAGATCGTAGTACTGTACGTAAATGCCGACCAGGATACATTGCGCACGGCTTCGAGAATCCTAAATACTCAAAGTTTTGTTAAAAAATATGATATAATTAACCTACAAACTGACTCATTTGTATGTTATAAACTAAATCCCAAAATTGATGACAAAAATATTAACCAGAATACGTAATTTTATGACACTGAAAACGGACGAAATTCGGGTTCTCGGTTGTACTGTAATGGCTGCCGTGGGCTTGGGGTAATCTACGAAAGCAAATGTTTAATTTTGTACTAATCACACATCGTAAGGTGTTTTATCAAGAAACCCTTCGAAAACAGTAATTGCTTATAATTATATTTTGGGTGACTTTGAATTTAATTTGTAATTTCAAATTGATATTTGCAATATATCTGTCAATGTTTATACGTAATGGCGACCGTGTTTTCTCGTGGCGGCCGAAAATGGAGTATAAACAGAGTAAAATATATGAATACCATATATTTAAAATTGTAAATTATTGTAAAATATTTTTATTTACACTTTTCGAAATGTAAATAACGCAATAGTTCTCGGATTGTCGTACTATTTAATACAATAACATGTAAACAAACATCGCAAGCGGCTGTGTTCCCTCAATGTTTATGTGTACAGATATAGGAGTTGTACCTTTGAGCGCCCGGATGTACCTTTGTGTGACGTCATCGCCATGTATATTGGCGGTTTTTAATAAGGTACAATTACTAAATATTATTATGTTTTCCCATTTACTTCGCTTTAATTAAACCTCTAGGGTTGTTTCGTATTAATATTAATTCTTGTGTTAGTAAATAAATTTAAGATATTGTAATAGCGCGTCCCGACTCCCGGGACCAGCGTCGAGGGGACGTCAGTTCCCAAAAGGTGTGATCGTATAGTTTTGATTTACAATCCCCACGACACCGGTCAGCAGACGAATCCCGAGAGTAGAGACACGCACACACGCTGAGCTGATTACAGACAGCTCAATCCCAAGTTCTTAAGGATGTGGCGGAGCAATTTAATTACATGTCAACAAACACATTGTATAAGGTTAAATAGATATTTATTATACTAAGTAATATATAATATACAGGTAAACAATAACAAAGTAAGAATAGAGAATAGAAGTGTTGCAGGGGTGTTGGTTAATACAAGAAACACTGATCAACCATGCAAGTTCTTTTATTCCATATATCGACGGATATTTAAATATTATGACGCACCCTGTAACAATATTAAAACACTAGTTTAGAGAATGAAATACACAACCATCTGATACACATTACTGACAATACTTATTACATTATATATGATAGGTACGTACATATTACATACGAACAGTTATATAATTATCTTAACGAACAGGTTGATATATCATACTGTTTGTGGATTTCGATATACAAAAGATATAATGTAAGAGTGTATACACTATCTATTAGAACATTACGTATCAGTGGCGTAGGAAGATGGAACGTAATGGGGGGGGGGGGGGGGGCAAAGGTCCTCAATATTTTGTACCCCCCCCCCCCCCCGCACCTTCAGGAGGAGATTAATTCAACTCCAAACCATACATGCTTTATAACCATTTTTTCATATATCATTAAATTTAATCATTGTACACATATATAGACAGTGGGGTCACTAAAAGGAAATTAACGAATACGCAAATTGGCCAAGTTAGCGTGTGAGCGTCGAAGGCGCGAGATTTTGGTGTTTTAAGGGTCTGAGGGTGACCCCCGGGAAAAAATATTGTAATTTAGAATGGCTGAGATGAGTTTTACAATGTATTTTGATGATTTTGCGAGCGTCCGAAAGCGCGAGATTTTGGTGTTTGGGGGGTCCGGGGCCTCCCCCGGGAAAAATATTACGATTTAGAATAGCTTAAATGAGTTTTAATGAATTTGCGAGCGCCCGAAAGCGCTTGGGAGGTCCGGGGGTCTCCCCAGAAAAAATTACGTTTTAGAATGGCTGAGATAAGTTTTACTATGCATTTTGATGATTTTGCGAGCGTCCGAAAGCGCGAGATTTTGGTGTTTGGGGGGTCCGGGGCCTCCCCCCGGGAAAAATATTACGATTTAGAATAGCTTAGATGAGTTTTAATGAATTTGCGAGCGCCCGAAAGCGCTTGGGAGGTCCGGGGGTCTCCCCAGAAAAAATTACGCTTTAGAATGACTGAGATGAGTTTTACTATGCATTTTGATGAATTTGCGAGCGCCCAAAGGCGCGAGAATTTGGTGTTAGGGGGGTCTCCCCGGAAAAAAAATAACATGGTAATTTTTCGATTTAAAGTTACCTGCATTTAGAAATGATAATTGTGTCGTCATAAAATTATGCAAGCCTACTCGATCTGAATATACCGGATTCACACTATCGGCACATTGTTGTGTAACATAAAAAATGAATTAATTGTCTCGCTAAGACATATAAACAAATTGATCTTTTAAGAGACATTTTTTTAAATAGTACATAAAATCCCTTGATGGACATTTTTAGTCTAGTTCGTGTGTATTGAATTTTTACTATTTAAGGTTTGACATTATGTGCTTGAACGTTTTGGGAAATGCGCCGCGCAGCAGAAAATTTTCTAGAATGAAGTATGAAAAATGTGCAGGAGGACCCTTTTTTTCTTTCAAATAAGCATTTTTAGAAAATTTCAGTCGGCGAAAATGGGGGGGGGGAAGACATGTTTGCCCCCCCCCCGTCCTGGGCAACGGGGGGGGGGGGGGGGGGGGGGCAGTTGCCCCCCTGCCCCCGCTTCCTACGCCCTTGCGTATATAACATAACGGTTAACTATTTAAACATATCTCACCTGTGTGTGACACAGGGCGCTTTGCCTGGGGCACGAACTCGATACAACTTGTATGTGCCGATACCATATAAAATGTTGGTTCGAATAGATCTAACAAGGACAAAACAAGAACATTCTATTACATAAGGTAAAATATATACTAGGGTTACGATATCGAATAAATAACGTGATAATGGCAGCCAGGTGAGTACACCTGATGGCCGATTACATATTTCTGAATATACTGAATAATTTATAAAATATAATAAATATATACGTAGATCGTTTTATATTAACGTGGAGTGAAATCAGTGGTCAGAGAAATAGTGCCAAAATGAACTAAGGGGATATGTATGGTTAATACTTACAGCAGGATTCTAAAAGATGCTAATGGCTAGTTCTAGTCTGTCTAATTTCAAAATGTCTGTTGTATCGCGCGCAGAATGGGTCAGCTGTCACGTGTCTAAGTGAGCAGTGTGACGTCAAAGGGGCACAGATATAGGGTGTTAGTAAATCGTTTAACACATAACTAAAATACTATTATATATTCTTAATTAAAACTATGAATACAAGTATGTGACTATCCAGGACGTACACTCTGAAAATGAAATATATTATTGTACAATGTATAAATACATTGTAACTATACAAAGATAAAGTAAATGCAATATTTATAAATATAATATTGACGTCATAAGAATGACCCTGCTACAGAAGTATTGACAGATTGTACCTAGCGTTAACACTAGCCCCCACAAGTTCCTGTCGAGAGCCTGGATAATGAGCAACACGCCTTCCTATTCCCTCCCTCCTCCCAGCTAACTCCACAACAGCCCCACTCCCAAATCTACGTTTAATACCCCAAGTGTCCTAACGCAAGTACGTACATAGGTACGTGTGCTGTTATCAGCACTGTGTGGCAACTGTTGTCAACGCCTGGTAGGGGAGGTGTCTCCCTCTGTGTGTTGACCGGTTATCCGGCCATGCAAGTCGTACAATTTAGCTGTGCAGCCCCTTTTATAACCCCCTTCCCATGGTCCTATTTGCGATGTCGCACACCCATTCTGATTGGTCTAATCTATGGCATATGCGCAGTGAACGCGGAACCTCATCCGGCAACTCACCGATATCCTGGTAAACACCAAGTTAACCTAGACTGCTTAAGGATACAAACGATAGCCGCTATCACAATACACAATCGGAAACGCACGTGGAATGTTTATATACATAGCCCTACCCTTACGGGGTCATATCAAACAGATAGAAACAACGAAAGGGACCACAGCAATTATGGCACACACACTAAAATAATTAACATCATATATAAGGCGAGTGACCTATATTCCCACAATATATTGGCAGACGACCAAACAAGCTGCAAACATATAGCTTTAGTTAGCATGGTGCATGACCTAAACATGCATTAATTACTGAACAAATCATTATGATTCTGAAGGAAATAACACCTATTAGATATCTGAGGAAACAGATATACATTGTAGGTAGAAATATCGGTCAGTAATACAAAGTATTTAGCATTATAATCGAAACTAGTCACAATAACGGAAATAATGTTAGACCAACATTTGGTGTCCAAAAACGACAAGAGGCCCCAAATAGTAAGTTAGTGTCTATCGGCCAAGAACCAGTTCTAGCTATTTCTATGGAAATCAGTGTTATCTATGTGCAAAACCTATCCATTCAAATTCATATTAGACGGATACGTAAGAAACTTACAAAAAATACTGAACATTTACTGATTTTACTGATCTTTTTCAAAAGAATAATCATCCAAGTTGTCATATCAAAAATGTGTCAAAATTTAGATATCTATCGTTTATATAATATTTTATACAAGACTTTTCAGAATTGACGAATTTGGCAGCCATTTTGAAAATGGTACTTGAACGTTTTGTAGAGGGTCGAATTTGTACCCTTTGCTTCTTCAATGTTTTCACTTAAATCGACAACTTAAGTGTGACAACATTCTAAGCTGTATCAACTTCAATTTTTATGTAAATCCTTTGTGGATGATTCATTACGATGAATCTAAAGCACGCATTTAAACATGAAACCATATACCACTGGCTTTTTAGTTTTATACTTCAATGTAGGTAAAGTGGTAGTAACAAATACGCTGAAAAATGAAAAAATGTTGTGATGAAGCAAATTATCAAGTGCTCTGACCCCCGTTTTTTATGCCTGTTTTAGAAAAAGAAACCTTTTAGTCTTTTGAAATGCTAGTTATGAAAGAAGAGGTCATGGACATCAACGGTCACCAGTTTAGGAGAACTCGAAAATGTAAATTGTTTACGGACACACGACGACGTCTAAGGTGACCTAAAAGTCATTCACCAGCACTTTTTGTATGAAGCAATAAATCTGTCAAGAATGATGACCAATAGGGTAGTTTGACCTTCAAAATCTATGGGGTTTCGATAACAAGAACTGATTTTCTGGGCAAATGTAATAAAGGTGATTTGTGTAACTGATTTTTTTTCAAAGAAAATACTGTTGTATTTGTCATTTTTGAAAACATTCACACTGATCAGAAAACCCAGTTAAAAGATGTTTCTATAGACTGATGTGTGTATTGTCAAAACGGTGAAAATAAGGTAAGATTATATATTACGTCAAATAGCCATCTTTGATTCTTAATAGCGCACTAATATATGATGATGTTTCTTCCATTTCAAGTTATGGTATGAACCTCCATTTATAAGAAAACAATAGGAAAAATGGGACTTATCAGTATAGAGGTTTTGGTTAATATATACATTATATAAGTTATTTTCTGAAATAAAAATCCGTCAAATTGGCATATACCGTTACCTGTTGGCATGATACTGATTTCGATGATTTTGCGTAGCGGATTCTCAAAAAGGTTTGTAAACAATATGTCTGCATTATGCTTAAACCGCACCAATTCGCAACATCACAATGACGCTACATCGGAAGCTCGTTGTTTTGAATTTCAGAATGGTTTCCGATACTCTACGACATTCCACTTGAATATTTTTTTCAACAGGAGAAAAATTGCCTACATATCATATCCGATGTTTAAAATCATTAAATAAATCAAATAAAAGCAATGAAGTGATATCTCTGAGGTTTTTGCGGTCCCTGTCGCAAATGGGATATAGATTTTCAAATATCGGAAGTAATTTCGTCACAATAAATCAGAATAGGGGACCCGTCCGGACCGAAATTACGGAATTCTAAAATTCTTTAAAAAATATATGAACTGATGTGGATTTTTTTTTGCATTTTGCATTTTGCACCTTGATTAAAAAAGAGATCCAAGAGGGATCTTGCCGCCCACCAAAAATTAATCAATGTCTGACAATTGAAAGAAGGATATTTTCTTTACTTTTCAAACTTTATTTTTCAAAATCCAAGATGACAGCCTATCGGCCATTTTGTTGACCAATCCGTCCCTACATATGGAATTTGATAAAGAGTCCTTGAGTACTTTCTGAGAAATAGTAGTAACAAACTTCAACTATCCAAATCCATGATGGCGACCTATCGGCCATCTTGCAGGCCGATCGGTCCTGGAATGCAGTATGCATAACTAGGACCAAAGGGGAACCTACAAATAAAATTTGAGAACATTCAACTATCAAATTCAAGATGGTTGCCTGGAGGTCATCTTTTTGACCGATCGGTCCCAAAATGCAATATTTGCAATTAGGTTATTGAGCCCTAGGGGGACCTCTAAGATTTGAGAAATATCCGCTCAGCACTCTATGAGAAATAGTGGTAACAAACTTTAACTATCAATATCCAAGATGTCTGACTGTCGACCATATTAACCAATCAGTCCCAAAGTGCATTATGCACAACAAGGGCCCATTGGGAACCTTCATATGGAATTTGAGACAGATCTCTTCATTACTTTCTGAGAAACAGCGGTAGCAATCTTTAACTATCAAAATCCAAGATGGCTGCCTGGCGGCCATCCTGTTGACCCACCTGTCCCGAAATTAAATATGCATAACAAGGGCTCTAGGGGAACCTACATGTGAAATTTGAGAATGACCCCTTCAGTACTTTCTAAGAAATAGCGATAACAAACTTTAACTATCAAAATCCAAGATGGTTGCCTGGCGGCATCTTGTTGACCGATCGGTCCCTAAATGTCATATGCACAACAAGGGCCCTAGGGAAATGAACATGTGATATTTAAGAACGATCCCTTAAAAACTTTTTGAGAAATAGCGGTCACAATCTTTAACTATCGAAATCCAAGATGGCTGCCTGGCGGCCATCCTGTTGACCCATCTGTCCCAAAACGCATTATGCACAACAAGGGCTTTAGGGAAACCTACATGTGAAATTTGAGAAAGATCCCTTCGGTATTGTCTAAGAAATAGCGATAACAAAAGGACGGACGGACCACGGACGAAAGGCGTTGCATATGATAGTAAAATAGGAACCAGTGAACCGCTAGCAGGAAATGAATGTGCACGCAGATTGTAGTCCGAGCGCCGGAGGCGCGAAAAATTTTGGTATTTCAAGGGGTCAGGGGGGGGGGTGTTCCCCCTCTGGAAAAAAATACGATTTAGAATAAATGAGATGAATTTTACGGTATATTTTTTTATAATTTTAAAGCTAATTTTTCGAATTTTTGAAAACGGATTGATTCATATTGCCGATTGAAAGTTTCCTACATTTAGAAATTATATAATTGTAAATGTCGTCGTATCTTTATGCTAACATGTACTGTATTTTTGCCAAACACGGCCATGTCTTTGATGACACTGCAATTAAATGGTAGGCCTAGAGCAATTTTGATAATTTTGTAAGAAAACAGATTTTTAATAGACAGTCAATTTCTTCATGCATGTAAGTGCTGATACTCTCATTGAATCATTTCTACACATGAAAAGGCATAGTTAAAAGTTAAATTGAATGCATAAAGGGGACGAAATAAAAATTGAATACAAATGTACTCTTTATTTGTGTCCTTATCTTATTGTGATAGCGACGAAGATTAGCCACATATCAAAGTTCATTGTAATAACATCCTCCGGTTTTTTTT
This sequence comes from Argopecten irradians, assembly GCF_041381155.1. Taxonomy (NCBI): domain Eukaryota; kingdom Metazoa; phylum Mollusca; class Bivalvia; order Pectinida; family Pectinidae; genus Argopecten; species Argopecten irradians. The sequence continues at coordinate 29,716,583 of NC_091139.1, forward strand.
ACCCATCGAAAATGTCAATAACGTTATCCACGTAGCCAGAACCCATGCTCGCAGGTTTTAGGGCCCTAAGGCGTTTCATAACACTCTATAGTCAAACTTCCTACTGCTGTTGCCGTTGTTAGTAGCATCGTTATTAAGATCTGAAAGATGAATTCCAATGTGACGAGCCGGCTTGTTTATAGTAGATATCAGGAATACCAACGTGACGACACTACATCTGAGCATGGAAAAAGGGTGAAGGGCCCCTACAGCACTCTCACTGATATTTGGTCACTTGGTCTAATAAAGGGTGAGCTATAAACATGTAACGTAACAATCCACTAATACTATTTCGATCACACGAAATATCTTGTCGATAAAACGAAATACTATTTCGATAAATAACATCTCGTTAAAATGCAATAATGTGTCAATGCAAACGAACTAATATTTCGTTAAAACTAAATAACAAGAGATCTTCAACTATCAAAATATAAGATCGGTCCAAAAACGAAATATGTGGGAAAAGGGCCTTAGGGGACCCTACAGACAAAACTTGAGAATGATCGCTTCATTATTTCCTTCGGCACTATTTGAGAAATAGCGATAACAAACTTTATCTATGAAAATCCAAGATGCTGCCTTTAGTTGCCATTTTGTTGACCAATTGGTCCCAAAACGTAATATACACAAATAGGACCCTACTTCATTCCATATAGGATATAGTGCCACGGAATTTTTTCGGGATGCAATTAATAAATTTTTAATATTTTTAACTTGAAGTAAAATTAGAAACTCAAACTTTTCAATGGTGGTAATTGTGCAAAGTAAGTAACTTTTGGAACTGAAGAAAAATACTAAATTGTCTGCTGCCGTTTTTGATAGTGAAAAAATACCATTTGTCGGCGGTGGAGCATCTTTAATCGATACTTTACTTTTACGTGTATGTAATACCAAGTTGGTAATACTGAACGTAAGAAAATATTAAATAACAATATCGCATATAAACTCTCCCATTCTCCTCACTCTGTTGCTCATGCCAGATGCTATCTCGTTATCTTAGTAAAAGTGTTTAGTCATAAATAGGTAATTAAATTTACATATTAAAGGTCCACACAGGGAAAATATGAGTCATCCTAAATTACTTTCGTTATTATGTGGGGAACGGGTGGTGTGCATTTTGTATATTGGCGGTTTTTAATAAGGTACAATTAATAAATATTATTATGTTTTCCCATTTACTTCGCTTTAATTAAACCTATAGGGTTGTTTCGTATTGATATTGTTTTTTGTGTTTGTAAATAAATTTAAGATATATTGGCAGACGACCAAACAAGCTGCAAACATATAGCTTTAGTTAGCATGGTGCATGACCTAAACATGCATTAATTACTGAACAAATCATTATTATCTATGAAAATCCAAGATGCTGCCTTTAGTTGCCATTTTGTTGACCAATTGGTCCCAAAACGTAATATACACAAATAGGACCCTACTTCATTCCATATAGGATATAGTGCCACGGAATTTTTTCGGGATGCAATTAATAAATTTTTAATATTTTTAACTTGAAGTAAAATTAGAAACTCAAACTTTTCAATGGTGGTAATTGTGCAAAGTAAGTAACTTTTGGAACTGAAGAAAAAATACTAAATTGTCTGCTGCCGTTTTTGATAGTGAAAAAATACCATTTGTCGGCGGCGGAGCATCTTTAATCGATACTTTACTTTTACGTGTATGTAATACCAAGTTGGCAATACTGAACGTAAGAAAATATTAAATAACAATATCGCATATAAACTCTCCCATTCTCCTCACTCTGTTGCTCATGCCAGATGCTATCTCGTTATCTTAGTAAAAGTGTTTAGTCATAAATAGGTAATTAAATTTACATATTAAAGGTCCACACAGGGAAAATATGAGTCATCCTAAATTACTTTCGTTATTATGTGGGGAACGGGTTGTGTGCATTTTGTATATTGGCGGTTTTTAATAAGGTACAATTACTAAATATTATTATGTTTTCCCATTTACTTCGCTTTAATTAAACCTATAGGGTTGTTTCGTATTGATATTGTTTTTTGTGTTTGTAAATAAATTTAAGATATATTGGCAGACGACCAAACAAGCTGCAAACATATAGCTTTAGTTAGCATGGTGCATGACCTAAACATGCATTAATTACTGAACAAATCATTATGATTCTGAAGGAAATAACACCTATTAAATATCTGAGGAAACAGATATACATTGTAGGTAGAAATATCGGTCAGTAATACAAAGTATTTAGCATTATAATCGAAACTAGTCACAATAACGGAAATAATGTTAGACCAACATTTGGTGTCCAAAAACGACAAGAGGCCCCAAATAGTAAGTTAGTGTCTATCGGCCAAGAACCAGTTCTAGCTATTTCTATGGAAATCAGTGTTATCTATGTGCAAAACCTATCCATTCAAATTCATATTAGACGGATACGTAAGAAACTTACAAAAAATACTGAACATTTACTGATTTTACTGATCTTTTCAAAAGAATAATCATCCAAGTTGTCATATCAAAAATGTGTCAAAATTTAGATATCTATCGTTTATATAATATTTTATACAAGACTTTTCAGAATTGACGAATTTGGCAGCCATTTTGAAAATGGTACTTGAACGTTTTGTAGAGGGTCGAATTTGTACCCTTTGCTTCTTCAATGTTTTCACTTAAATCGACAACTTAAGTGTGACAACATTCTAAGCTGTATCAACTTCAATTTTTATGTAAATCCTTTGTGGATGATTCATTACGATGAATCTAAAGCACGCATTTAAACATGAAACCATATACCACTGGCTTTTTAGTTTTATACTTCAATGTAGGTTAAGTGGTAGTAACAAATACGCTGAAAAATGAAAAAATGTTGTGATGAAGCAAATTATCAAGTGCTCTGACCCCCGTTTTTTATGCCTGTTTTAGAAAAAGAAACCTTTTAGTCTTTTGAAATGCTAGTTATGAAAGAAGAGGTCATGGACATCAACGGTCACCAGTTTAGGAGAACTCGAAAATGTAAATTGTTTACGGACACACGACGACGTCTAAGGTGACCTAAAAGTCATTCACCAGCACTTTTTGTATGAAGCAATAAATCTGTCAAGAATGATGACCAATAGGGTAGTTTGACCTTCAAAATCTATGGGGTTTCGATAACATGAACTGATTTTCTGGGCAAATGTAATAAAGGTGTTTTGTGTAACTGATTTCTTTTTTCAAAGAAAATACTGTTGTATTTGTCATTTTTGAAAACATTCACACTGATCAGAAAACCCAGTTAAAAGATGTTTCTATAGACTGATGTGTGTATTGTCAAAACGGTGAAAATAAGGTAAAATTATAGATTACGTCAAATAGCCATCTTTGATTCATAATAGCGCACTAATATATGATGATGTTTCTTCCATTTCAAGTTATGGTATGAACCTCCATTTATAAGAAAACAATAGGAAAAATGGGACTTATCAGTATAGAAGATCTTGGTTAATATATACATTATATAAGTTATTTTCTGAAATAAAAATCCGTCAAATTGGCATATACCGTTACCTGTTGGCATGATACTGATTTCGATGATTTTGCGTAGCGGATTCTCAAAAAGGTTTGTAAACAATATGTCTGCTTTATGCTTAAACCGCACCAATTCGCAACATCACAATGACGCTACATCGGAAGCTCGTTGTTTTGAATTTCAGAATGGTTTCCGATACTCTACGACATTCCACTTGAATATTTTTTTCAACAGGAGAAAAATTGCCTACATATCATATCCGATGTTTAAAATCATTAAATAAATCAAATAAAAGCAATGAAGTGATATCTCTGAGGTTTTTGCGGTCCCTGTCGTAAATGGGATATAGATTTTCAAATATCGGAAGTAATTTCGTCACAATAAATCAGAATAGGGGACCCGCCCGGACCGAGATTACGGAATTCTAAAATTCTTTAAAAAATATATGAACTGATGTGGATTTTTTTTTGCATTTTGCATTTTGCAGCTTGATTAAAAAAGAGATCCAAGAGGGATCTTGCCGCCCACCAAAAATTAATCTATGTCTGACAATTGAAAGAAGGATATTTTCTTTACTTTTCAAACTTTATTTTTCAAAATCCAAGATGACAGCCTATCGGCCATTTTGTTGACCAATCCGTCCCTACATATGGAATTTGATAAAGATTCCTTGAGTACTTTCTGAGAAATAGTAGTAACAAACTTCAACTATCCAAATCCATGATGGCGACCTATCGGCCATCTTGCAGGCCGATCGGTCCTGGAATGCAGTATGCATAACTAGGACCAAAGGGGAACCTACAAATAAAATTTGAGAACATTCAACTATCAAATTCAAGATGGTTGCCTGGAGGTCATCTTTTTGACCGATCGGTCCCAAAATGCAATATTTGCAATTAGGTTATTGAGCCCTAGGGGGACCTCTAAGATTTGAGAAATATCCGCTCAGCACTCTATGAGAAATAGTGGTTACAAACTTTAACTATCAATATCCAAGATGTCTGACTGTCGACCATGTTAACCAATCAGTCCCAAAGTGCATTATGCACAACAAGGGCCCATTGGGAACCTTCATATGGAATTTGAGACAGATCTCTTCATTACTTTCTGAGAAACAGCGGTAGCAATCTTTAACTATCAAAATCCAAGATGGCTGCCTGGCGGCCATCCTGTTGACCCACCTGTCCCGAAATTAAATATGCATAACAAGGGCTCTAGGGGAACCTACATGTGAAATTTGAAAATGACCCCTTCAGTTCTTTCTAAGAAATAGCGATAACAAACTTTAACTATCAAAATCCAAGATGGTTGCCTGGCGGCATCTTGTTGACCGATCGGTCCCTAGATGTCATATGCACAACAAGGGCCCTAGGGAAATGAACGTGTGATATTTAAGAACGATCCCTTAAAAACTTTTTGAGAAATAGCGGTCACAATCTTTAACTATCGAAATCCAAGATGGCTGCCTGGCGGCCATCCTGTTGACCCATCTGTCCCAAAACGCATTATGCACAACAAGGGCTTTAGGGAAACCTACATGTGAAATTTGAGAAAGATCCCTTCGGTATTGTCTAAGAAATAGCGATAACAAAAGGACGGACGGACCACGGACGAAAGGCGTTGCATATGATGAAGTTGCCTGAACCATCTTAGCGCTTGATTTAATGAGGGTAAAGTTGTTGTGATTTATTACTTCATTTCCTTTTGTGCCTATTCCTTGATCTTTAGGGACGAAAACATGCCAAAACATGATTATTACGTATAGAAACGGTCCTGGGAAATAAAGAAAATTATTAACCATTTGTAAAAATACAGTGATTTTGTATTTTGTTCTATCTTTAGAAATTATCAACAGGATTTAGACTACATTCACCCTAATACTGCAGAAAACATAATTTTATCAATTTTTCTATTTTCGGTCAGCAAATTTGCACAAATTATATATTTCAAGCTCAGATATCTCAAACAGTGGTTCGTAAACACATTTTGCTTTATATATTTGAAATCTGCGTGAAAAATGCAAGAAAATGAGACCTAAAAAACACGTGTGTTCCCAAAAGTATGGAGCTACTATAAATGAAATCAAACAGTGATCCAACTTAGCTAGCCAAGGGTATTACTCATATTCTCTACTAGTAGTAGTAGAGAGAATCGGACTAATACCCTTGGCTAGCGAAGTTGGATACTATGAAGCGGCGCAACAACCAGAACAACTTTCCCTTCGTAAAGCAATGAAAAAATTTCATAAGCTCGAAGCTGTGGTAATTTAAATTTGCCACATACAACCTGTTGTTCAAAGGATGCCGCCATTTTCTCAACCCATAGATCAATGATATGAGTGTAGCGTGACTAGAATTACGTCTATTGTACATATATCTATAGATGGTTATTATTGTCATCATTCCATGTATTAAGTAAAGATAAGTTTGTAATGTTTAATATACGATGACATGTTTACGTTTACAGTTGTACTAGCCGGCCCTGTGACTGGATGAAGTTTGTGAGATTGTCGTATTTACCCGCGGTAACAATACGTGTTACGATTATTCTAGGTTTTAGCGAGTTGTATCTTATCTACGCGATGTCGAGTTTACCTATATTACGGTCGTTAAGTGATGTTATTTGCCGTCTTAGGCATCGTGAATCTTGCAAACTTCAGACAGCCTTTTCCGCTTCGACTATTGTGTTGCGCATGTCCGCGGTTGGGAATCACATTTCCGGTTTGGTTATTTTGGCCAGCCAATCAGCGTGACGGAGTGCCCGCACGCGAATTCGGGGCATCGGGGGGCATCTTATGCCCCCGGGTCAGTTGCGCCCCTGTAGTCGATGAGGTAAGTCGTGTTCTCGATCTCGGAACCGATAACCTAGGGTCTACGTAACTCAGCCCCTATCTTCCCATGTAAATGGCTTTGGTGTATTAAGTGTGATGTCATAGTTAGGCTATTAATAGAACAGGGGTTTTACAGCTTGTCTATTCGGTTTATTTACATTAGCGACGCTGTCAAGGTCGTAGACTTGCGGTAGTTCCAGATAGTGTGGTACTACAATAGAGTAGTGGGAATAGAAATAGTATTAATTTGTTGTGGGATACTACTAAAAAGAAAATAGTATTTATCTGCCATAAGTGAATTAATGTGGAATTATACTATTGAGATCTATTCTACTGTAGCTATAATGTATTATAACTGTTAGATATTGTACTGTGTGTTATCTGTAATTTCCTGGTTGTTTATATGGCCATGTAAATAATAATACAAATACTGAAACTTGATTTACTGAGTTTGTCAATTCTGTCACTGAGTGGTTGAACTTAAATATCTATAGCCTTGCTACCAAAGGCGTAATAGTGATACCTCGCTACCAGAGGTTGTACCTGTAGAAACCTTGTTACCAAAGGTGTAAGTTGTACCTCGCTACCAGGGGTTTGAACCTTGTTACCAAAGGTTATAGAGCACCTCGCCTACCAGAGGGCTATACTATTTAAGTAGACTCGAGCACGTTACATTGGTGGCAGCGGTGGGATCCAGTATAGAACTAGTACCTTATAGAACCACTCAGTGTCAGTGACAGTATTATTGTATTTTTGAAATCTCAGTATTAAGATGCCTTAAAATTCAAAGAAACGTAGAGCACAGACAGTTGCTAGGGAAGATAGGGACACCGATAGGAATTGAGGCCAGAAACAGTCAGAAAGGGTAGTAGAGATCAGTGGGAAAGGTTTGGGGGACATTATAAATGTTGAAGTAGAGGGTAAAAGAAAGAGACAAAAACCTATAAGATATAGGGATGATAGTGGTGATGAAGTAGAAGATATACAAACCCCAGAGACCAATCCTGACCAGGGAGACAATACTGACCAGTTGGTGACCATGGAAATGTTTACAAACCATCAGAAGGAAATAGGAACCATGTTGTCAGAAATAATGGACAGACTAGATAAGATGGAAGTACCTAAGACTCCTACTCGGTTATCAGACAGTGAGAGTGACTGTTATTATGACCATGATCAGTGTAGAGAGGAAAGTAGACAAGACCAGTCTACTAGGGTTATATCCCTGAACGACCATATAGAGTGTCACACCAGACAGAAAGAGACATTAATAGACATGACCAGTCTAATAGAATAGATAGACCATTATATCAACATGACCAGACCTGTAGAGACATGAATAGACCTGAACAGTCTAACAGGGTAGGTAAACCGTCATATCAACATGACCATAACTGTAATCAAAGTTATCAAGGAGAGTCTCACTGGACAGATCACCGCAGAGCTGACCATGCTGACCAATTTTACTTCGGTGAGACACATGACCAGTGTTATGGAGATAAGGGGAGGGAGATATGTGTACGTCCTAGAGATGATATAGAGTTAAGCCCTTACCGATACCATAGCAACACCAATCAGGACAAAGTTTCGTACTCAAAACCTGACAGCTATGATAGAAAAACCAGCTGGACCGAGTATTTGACTCATTTTAATCTGGTGGCTTCAATCAACCGTTGGACTTCGGAAGTAAAAGCTTTAAAGCTGGCCTCTTGCATGACAGGTACAGCACGAAGTATATTAGGGGATCTGAAACCTGAGCAGTTGAGAAGTTTTGAACAACTGGTACCAACACTTACCGCCAAGTTTGAACCAAGGAACCAGTGTGAGATGTATAGGGCACAGGCAGAGTCAAGGACGAGAAAGAACAAAGAATCTCTGGTATCATTAGCACAAGATGTGAAAAGATTAGTTAGGCTAGGATACCCTACTGCACCCACAGAGGTCAGGGACAGTTTAGGTTATCGATACTTTAGAGATGCTTTAAATGACCAAGATATGGAATGGGCTGTTTGTCAGGGTAGCGCTGAAAACATAGATGAAGCACTGAATTTAGCCCTTAAATTTGAGGCTTTCAAGACTGGCAGAAGTAAAGGGAGAGGTGACCGCCAGAGTTTCAGACAGATAACAAATGATGCTGATGAGATCAGTGAGGATGACCCGATTGAACACTTGGTAAGGAGAGTTGATGATTTACAGAAACAGGTCCAGAATCCTAATAACATCAAATGTTACAAATGTCACAGACAGGGACATATAGCAGCAGAATGTAAAACGAGACGTGTCTGTTTCAACTGTCAGAAACCTGGACATTTTGCAGCAGACTGCAAGGAGGCGTCTCAGCCAAATCAGAAGAAATATAAGAGTCAAGGTCAGAACCAAGGTCATAAGAAAGGTCAAGGTCAGAACCAAAGGGGAAAACAAGACAAAGCCGAGCATTTAAACCACTAGAGGTTGAGACAGAGGGGTATGCCTCAGCCGAAACATTACTTAGTAATGAAGAGAGACCCCAACATGTTTTTGAGATTTCAAATAAGGGAACCAAAGAAGATGGACTTTTCATATGGACCAAAGTATATCAAAAAGAGGTAGATTGTTTAATTGATACAGGAGCAACCATATCAGTAGTGCACAGTAAGGTGTACCAAAGTTTACCTGCTGGAGTGAGACCAACATTGGAGTCTGGATGTGGAAAGCTTAGAATGGCAGATGGAGAATTAGTTACACCCAAAGGAATAGCTACATTTCCTCTTAGAATTACAGGAAATCTTTACACATGTAAAATGATTGTGGCGGATATAGAAGTACCTATAGTACTAGGATATGACTTCCTAAAGACCTATAACGGGGAAATAAACATAGGGAAAGGAACAATTAGTTTGAATGGTAAACAGATACCATGTCATTTAGAGAGCCAGAGGTCTAAAACGGTATTTCGTATAAGAATGGTTCAAGATACCGTTATACCCCCAGCTGCTGAGGTCATTGTATCGGCAGAGGTCATTGGTGATAGTCCTGTAGAGCCAAATGCTATGGTGGAAAGGGGAAGTAAGTCATTAAATGATAAAGGGATCTTGGTCGGAAGGTGTATATTTGATACGCGAGAGGAGTTAATACCAGTAAGAGTAGTTAACCTGTCCGATAAACCCCAGACATTATTTAAACGAACAGTTACGGCCGAGTGTGAAACCATAAGACCTGATCAAGTGACATCCATTCCAGACAACAGCGTGTCTGACAGAGATACAAAACTTAGGCATATGGATACTGCAGAAGGAACTCTACCCCCTCACATGGAACAAGTATTGGAATCATGTGGAGATCATATCAAAGATGAACAGAGAGAGCAAGTAAGGGCAATACTACAGAAACATAGTAAGGTCTTCGCTAAAAACAAGGACGATTTGGGGAAAACAGGAATTGTCCAACACAAGATCGATACTGGACATGCACATCCAATCAAACAACCACCTAGGAGAATACCATTGGCTAAAAGGGAAGATGCAGAAGCAGAAATCAAAAGGATGTTGAAGACTGGAGTGATCAAACCCTCAAAATCACCATGGGCTAGTGGCATTGTGCTAGTGAGAAAGGGAGACAACTCTTGGCGTTTTTGTGTAGATTACCGTAAGCTCAATGAAGTAACCGTAAAAGACTCGTATCCATTACCCAGAATAGATGACTCACTGGATACCTTAAGGGGATCCAAATGGTTTTCAGTCATCGACCTTCAAAGCGGCTACTGGCAAGTAGAAATGGATCCAAAAGACAGAGAGAAAACAGCTTTCTCAACCACCAGTGGATTGTTTGAATTCAACTCCATGCCTTTTGGACTCTGTAATGCTGCTGCAACCTTTGAGAGACTCATGGAGTGTATCTTAGCTGATGAGAGGGGCAATTCAGCTCTGATTTACATTGATGATGTGATTATTTTTGCCGATACATTTGAACAACACTTGGAAAGGTTAGATGTTATACTGGGAAAGATAGGGGGAGCAGGTCTTAAAATATCACCGAAAAAATGCAGGCTTCTACAAAGAGAGGTAAAATTCCTGGGCCATATAGTAAATGAGCAAGGCATAGCACCAGACCCATCCAAGTCGGATGCAGTTTCAAATTGGCCGCAACCTAAGTGTGTGAGAGAGATACGTAGCTTCCTAGGAACAGTCTCATACTATAGGAAATTTATTAAAGGCTTTGCAAATATAGCCAAGCCTTTGCACAAGCTCACAGAGAAAGAAGAGAAATTCCATTGGACCGAGGAATGTCAGACAGCATTTATGACTTTGAAAACGGCTCTGATTACCTCCCCTGTACTCAAGTATCCAGATGTAAAGAAACCGTTTGTTATAGACACAGATGCTAGTAACTTCGGAGTGGGAGGTGTCCTATCACAGCAATATGAAGATGGCGAGCACCCGATCTGTTACTTTAGTAGAACATTGACAAAGGCAGAAAGACAGTACTGTGTAACTCGGAGAGAGTTGTTGGCAATTGTTGAAACTGTGAAACACTTTCATCACTACTTATATGGGGCAAAGTTTCTCATAAGAACTGACCATGGAGCCTTAAATTGGATTAAGCGTTTCAATGATACTGAAGGACAACTAGCCAGATGGTTGGAATTATTGGACACACATGATTATACTATTCAGCATAGACCAGGGCGTATACATGGTAACGCAGATGGTTTGTCAAGGAGAGGATGTGACCAATGTAAATTCTGTCAGAAAGTGAAGGAGGCTCGTCAGCAACAGGACAATGGAGATATTTTACCTGAAACAGAAAACAGAAATGATATAATTAGAACGGTAACAACCAAATCCAGTGGTTGGACACAGGAAATCCCACAAAATGAGTTGAGAGACCAGCAACAGAAGGATGAAACCCTCAAATATATATGGCAGTGGAAAAAGGCTGGATTACGTCCTAAGTGGAAGGATATTGCATATTTATCAGGGGACGTAAAAGCATACTGGGCTCAATGGGATAGAATTGAGTTAAAAGATGAAGTACTACGTCGTCGTTGGGTCAAAGAGGGATCAGAAAATGTAGTGTGGCAGTTGATCTTACCAAAGAAGTTCACCGAGGACATTATACGGAAGTTACATAGAGATCCGGGATCAGGACATCTGGGCATTACTAGAACGGCAGCCAGAGTAAAGGCCAGATTCTATTGGACTGGAGTAAACAGGGCAGTGAGGAGAGCGGTAGCACACTGTCCTGAGTGTCAGTCCCGGAAACAACCTAGGCGCAGTACCAGAGGAAAAATGGGACAATATCAAGTAGGAGCTCCCATGGAGAGAATAGGGTTGGATATTATGGTTAACTTACCAAGTCTTCGAAGGGTAACCGTTATTTACTAGTTATAACTGACTACTTTACACGGTGGGCAGAAGCTTTTCCTATGCCAAATCAGGAGGCTAGTACTGTAGCTGATATCTTGTTGAACAATTTCATTACTCGCTTTGGAATACCAAAACAAATCCATTCGGATCAAGGGAGGCAATTTGAGTCGAACCTTTTCAAAGAATTATGTAAGCGGCTTGGAATTGAGAAAACCCGCACTACTCCTTATCATCCACAAGGAGACGGTCTTGTAGAGAGGTTGAATCGCACGATAGAGGATATGCTAAGTAAGATGGTGTCAAAGGACCAAAAAGATTGGGAAGAGAAATTACCACTAGTGATGTACGCGTATAGGTCGTCTGTACATGAAAGTACTAATGAGACCCCAGCTATGATGATGCTTGGACGTGAAGTGGAACTTCCTGTGGACCTTTTATATGGCAAACCCCCGACAGATGAGACTCATCTCGAGAGAACCTCAGTGGATTACTTAGAGAACCTTTGGACCAGAATGTGGGCTGTACATGACCTTGCACGTAAACAGATGACTCGAGCGAGTGACAGACAAAAGAGACACTATGACCTAAATACTACGACGACAGTATATAAACCTGGAGATGCAGTATGGCTATACAACACAAGGTTACAGGGTGGTAGTAGGAAGTTAACCAGACCCTGGGAAGGTCCATACATTATAATTCAACAGTTGTCAGACCTAGTGTACAAAGTAAAGAGGGCACCTCGTTCTAAAGTAAAAATAGTGAACATGCAGAAGTTAAAGCCATACCTGGGCAGGGTAAAGAAGTGGTTTGTACCCCCGTCAGATAGGATACTCAGGCCATAGAGACAATCAGGAGAAAACCTATATGGATATTTGATAGTACACCCAATAGTAAAAGATTGTTTATATTCATATGTTTCAGAGAAACATATCACCATGTCTCACCAACATTATGTAACCTACAAAGGAGAGCGTTACCTGCAGGCAGCGCAACCAACCCCCCTTCATCAGTGTGACGATTGCGGCAAGAGATTTTACAGCAGAGGACAGTTGAATCGGCATGTCAAGTCGGTGCATGGGCCACGGTTATATTGCCAAATGTGTAACTTTTCTACTCCTGGAGCGAGGGCCTACCGATTGAGGGAACACATGAGGGACCATCAGGAGAGACCCCGTCCTAGAGGGAACCCAAGAGGGAGACGGCCGAGGGAGGTGGTGAGTGATCAGGTGACATTTGACCCACCTAGGAGGACGGACATCACACCCCCTCAGACCAGTATGTTGGATAGGTGTCCTCCATCCCCTCTGTTGTCAGAGTGGGGGACTTCTCCGCTTGTGGTTCTGGGAGAGGAGGTGGTCCTTTTGGGCCTGGGTGACATGGAGCTCCCTGAAGTTACCAAGGAAGCCAGACAAGTACTAGCATCTACTCCAGTGGGGGAGATAGCGACCAGGGTGACTAGTGAGGCTCAGCAATCAACACAGGGTGGCGCCGATATGGTGGAGCATGTAGTTGAGCCAGAGGATATTCTCATACCCGAGGCGGCTGTGACGGCTGAGGAGCCAACGCCTACTGAGACAGCCCAGGTACCCCAGGCTAGCCATGACCATAGTATGTTGGACAGGTCTCCATGAAAGCTGGGTCCACGTCCCGAGACTGGGTGCACTGGTCTCTTGCGGATGCACACCACTTTTGGGGGTGTGATGTGCGTCCGCGTGATATCAGTGTAGCTGAAGGCTTTCACAGTAGCTCCAATTTGAGCCAACCTGTTTGCCGTGGGTTGCATCTCGTATCCGGGGGAAGAAGGTCCTGGTGGTTGAATAGGTTTTGCTCTTTTTTCTTCCTTTTTTTACTGCTACACACTACTTTGGCTTCAGACTCCGGTTAGACGAGAGGTAATATGGGCCCTGTATTATCAATCGGCTGGTCATGCCGAGCCCTTGGTTCGTAGATTTCCAAGAAGGCGGTGGCTTAGGGTCAATCGTGAGTTTAATTTGGATTGTCTTGATTCTGATCGAGCTTGTGGGTGTACAATCTTACGAGCGTGCTGTCGCAAGCTTGATTTGAATTATGTTCGTTCGAAATATCCTTCCGAGTATACTATCTGTGTAACCCTGGCACTTTGACACTGGATATCCATGTCATCATGAGTGTCCCCCTGTTGGGCTCCGAGGTGGGTAGGGGCACAGCTAGTGAATAGTTTAAACTCTTAAAGATGGCTTCCCAAAACAAACAAAATGAACTACATCAAAAATCTCCCCAAAAGGAATCAACCACAAATCAACAAACAAAAAGCGGTACAACAAACACATTCCCATTATACCTGTTACAATTCTACAAGGTGCTCATATGTATGGTCCATATCTATGGCAGATGAACCTTTTTTAACATGTATTAAAATACCATTACCCCTAAAGCGAAACATGAACGTCTTTTTAATAAACGCCATGACTTCTGTGTTTTTTACAGCAGCGGTTATCCCCCTTAGATAAATCTAAATTAATATCTAAGCTCAAATGCTTTCTTACTTACCTATATCTTTAGAAGTATAAGACAGTCTCCAAATAATTGACCATGATAATTTATCTTTTTAAGTAATAATGGTCAAACATAACAGACAAGCGAATTCATTGCTATTGAGAACTCAAATCATATATCCACAATATATCAGAAATTACTTTGGATAACAGAAAACTGATCTGTCAAATTTATATGGTCAAGTGGAACAGTCTTTTGTTGTTTTTTTTCTTGCCCCCTTTCTTCATCTTAATGTACTTTAATATGTTGTTTTTCATGTTGATGTTGATGTTTTGTTTTGTGTGTGTTAATGTATGTATGGGCATCTTAGATGCAGAAACTTTTCCAGTCTGTTCACTCATTAGCCTGTTCATTAAGAAAAATGTTGCCTTTTTTATTCAATGCTTAACTAAGTGGAAAATAGTGGACCAATATCAATTTAGGATATCTTTATTCATTAAATGTCAAATAGTATAAGAATATTGTCTGCGAACTGCCAGGGTTTAGGTCAGTTAGAAAAACGTTTATGACTTCTTTAATTTCTTAAAATCAAACTACAGTAACTGTGGTATTTTTTGTCTGCAAGACACTCACTTTACTGCAGATCAAGAGAAGAAAATATCAGATCAATGGGGCTTTAAATGTTTATTCAGTTCCTATAGGACAAATGCTAGGGGTGTATATGCATTTTATTTCAAAATAATTTTGAATTCAATATACATGATACACATTGTGATGATAACCAAAAGGAAACTTTTTAGCAGTATCTAATCATGGAAAAAAAAAAAAAACAAAAAAAAACAATGGTAAATAAAATTAAAAAAAAAAAAAAAAAAAAACAAAGGGAAAAAAAAAAAAAGGAACAAAAAAAAAAAAAAGAAAAAAAAAAAAAAAAAAAATAGATATACTCTCTTTAAAACAAATATGGTCCTAATAACGACGAATATATACACAAACCGAACATTCTTTGACCTCTGTCAGTAACAAAACTCCATAATAGACAATACTTTAATAACCCACAAGTACCCCCATCATTTGTGGTTTTGATTGTTTTGTTGTTGACTGTAATAAGTCCCTCTAAAAACCCTGAGTGGCAGGGATGATATGATACATACAATTCAAATTTTAAACATAATTACAAACAACCCCTAGTTAGAAGCACTAATTTTATATTTTTTCTTTTTTTTAGAGCTCTTGTTTATAGATTTAGAGCAACGTTATGGTTAACAGAATAATTATTATTAAACGTAGAAGAAAAAAAAGACTATAATTTTGATTGAATTCGATTGATATTTATCGTAACCTCCATCCTACACAAAAAAGAATATACATGGCGAAGGAAAAAAACAAAAAAAAAAAAAAAAAAAAAAAAAAAAAAAAAAAAAAAAAAACCAGGGCTAGATAGACTTATTCTTTCTTATTATCTGGAAAATCTTTTTTTTAAATCAATCATCAGAAAAAGCAAATATACACTCTCTAAGTTACAGATTTGCGGGGGAGTGATCATTCAATTATATCTCTAGATTTTAAAAACTTCAAATTTTGTTAAAGGTAAAGGTCTTTGGAAATTTAACAACAGTCTGCTTTATGACAAAGAATATATTAACAAAATAAAAAATACTATTGCTAGAGTTAAACAACAATATGCTTCACCAATTAATAACAACATCACTGATATATTAGATAAAGATTTACTATTTGACATTAATGATCAATTGTTTTTAGAAACACTTTTAATGGAAATTAGAGGTGCTACAATAACATATTCTTCACACCTTAAAAAAAGAAAAAAGACAAGAAAGAAAAACAACTTCTGTTAGATATAGAAAATATGGAGAAAAATGACGCATGGAAACTAAATGTACAAGATTACGAAACTAAAAAAAATGAACTCACAAATATCAGAAAATTAAAAAATGAGTGGGGAAATGATAAGATCAAAAGCACAACTATTAGACGAGGGTGAAAAACCAACAAGATACTTTTGTAATCTAGAATCACAAAATTTCATAAAAAAAAACTATTAACAGAATAGAAAGAGAAAATGGAGAACTCATCATTGAACAGGAAAGCATTCTAACAGAGGTTGAAAATTTTTTTACAAAAATCTATACAAAGACCGTTCTGACTCTCTCCAAAATGTAAATTTAGATGAACTTCTTCAAGGATGTAATATTGATAAGACTTTCAGACCAACAAAGTAAACAACTTGATGGAAAAATAACAGAACAAGAACTTTTAATTGCACTTAAAAAAAATGAAAAACTTCAAATCTCCTGGATCAGATGGCTTCACTTGTGAATTTTTTAAATTTTTTTGGATAGACATAAAAGCATTTTTAGTTCGATCTTTTAAATTATGGATATGAAATTGGACAGATGTCAATTACACAGCGACAAGGTATCATTACATGCATCCCAAAAGGTGATAAACCACGACAATATTTAAAAAATTGGCGACCTATAACTTTATTGAATGTTACATACAAACTAGCCTCAGCATGCATAGCAAACAGACTAAAACAAGTTCTAGACACAATTATTTCAAAAACACAAACAGGTTTTTATTAAAGGTAGATATATTGGAGAAAATACTAGATTAATTTATGACTTAATGAATTTTAACAGAAATTAATAATATACCAGGGCTACTCATATTTATAGATTTCGAAAAAAAAGCTTTTGACTCGGTATCTTGGAATTTTCTCGAAAAAGTCATGGATTTTTTTAACTTTGGAGATAGTTTTTAAAAAATGGGTACAGACATTTAATAAAAACACATTTTCTGCCATAACTCAAAATTGTATTCTATCCAAACCTTTTAATATTGGCCGAGGCTGCCGCCAAGGCGACCCCATATCACCATATTTATTTCTCCTAGTCGCAGAAATCCTAGCTATTATGAATTAAAAATAACAAAAACATAAGCGGTATAGGTATTGGAGAGAAAAACCATAAACTTTCGCAGTTCGCAGACGACACATCTCTCATCTTAGATGGATCAGAGAAATCATTTAATGAAGCATTGCAGGTTTTAGACACTTTTGGACAAATATCAGGCCTGAAAATAAATAATGATAAAACAAATGTCATATGGATTGGAAGTAAGAAATTCAGTAAAGATGTCTACCACCATAGATGGAAACTAGTGTGGGGGAAAACAAAATTCACCTTATTAGGTATTGACTTTTCTATAAATTTAGATGAAATTAGTAATATGAATTATGATAAGGCAATTAATACAATAGATAAAAATATTGTGCAATGGTCAAAAAGGGTGCTCACACCCATAGGAAGAATTGTAGTAATAAAATCCATTTTATTACCTAAATTAAATCACCTATTTATGTCTATTCCTAAACCCAAATATAGATAAAATCAATACGCTGAATAAAAACTTCTTTCACTTTGTTTGGCAATCACCAATTGATCGAATAAAACGGGATTACATTGATTAAAAATTATGAGGACGGGGGTTTAAAAATGATTGACCTCCAGAAATTTATAATAAGTTTAAAATCAACTTGGCTACGAAGACAGACTAATAGTGGCTGAAGAAAAGAATGGATAAGTATATTTGAAACAGAACATTTTAAAATTTCAAAGTTTATAGATATGGGATCAGGAATTTTTGAAAAAAGTTAAAACTAATAATAAATTTTTGGGAAAGTGTTTTCCAAGCATGGTCAAACATATCTGATTTCTGACTTCATCACAACACTTGAAGAATTTTTATAAAATCTCCTGTATGGTATAATCCCCTTCTTAAAATAGATAATGTATCCTTTTTCAATAAAGAATGGTACGAAAAAGGTATAAAATTTATATCAGACTTTATGGATTCAAATCAAATGTTTTTGAATTTTGAAAGCTTCAAACAAAAATTTAATTTAGAATCTTCCAATTTTTTGTTCTATAGAGGAATTTGCGAATCAATCAAAACTGCGCTAAGATCGAACCAAATAGAAAAGGGAAAAAATTTTGATATAACTAGACCTTTTATTCCAAATCATATAAATATTCTGATAAAAAATAAGAAAGGATGTAAAGACATGTACAATTCACTTATAAATTCCGTACAAAATACAAATACAGCTGAATTGAAATGGACTTCAAACTTAAATATTGATATTGAAAATTGGAAGCAAGTTTATGAAAATACCTTTAAACTGTCAAAAGACACTACAATACAATGGTTCCAATACAGACTACAACATAGAATTTTGCCTGTAAACACTTATCTAAAAAACATAGGAAATAAAAAAACTGTAATAAATGTAATATATGCAAAACTGAAATTGAAAGTATTCAACATCTATTTTGGGAGTGTGATGAAATTAAAAGGATTTGGCAGATGCTTATAGAGTGGATACAAAATAAAATAAATAAAACTATTCAATTAAATTTAACTTCTATTCTTTTTGGTAAAAGTGAAAATTTGCAAACTTCTTATCCTCTCAATTTCATAATCCTCCACACAAAGTACTCTATTTATTGCTCATCCAGGAAAAATGATAAAATAACGTTAAATGAAATAAAAAACTTCCTTTTGTATATAGATTTAATATTGAAAAAACATTAGCCCAGAAAAACATGACTATTGACAAATTTAACAAACTGTGGGAAAATTGGCAAAAATATTTTCAGCTAATGATTTCTCTGAAATAAAATCAATCACTTATGCTGGTCCAACCATTCAATTTTCTTTATTTTATTAAGAAACCAACTACAATACTCTGTATTACTCAATCATAGTTTCTTATCCATAACTTAGTCCTGTATTATTTAAAAAAAATAAATGGCAACAAAAATGTTTATGTTTTTTCGCGTATCATGTAAATGTAATATATCATTATGCACGTGATTACTGTGTGTGGGTGTATGCGCTTGAGGCAGAGAATATGTGTGAGAGTACAATGATACATGTACATTTGAGTATTAGAAATGTGTTTTTTTCATTAGATATTTACCAAGCCATTTGAGTAAAATATATAAGATATTTCAAGATAAATCATTATAATCTTTTTATTACTGGGATAAAACTGATTTTGTAAGTTGTGATTGAAAATACATCGCCTGTTCAAATACGTATTTTTAAACTAGTATAACAATACACTTGATATTAATATTGTGCTATTAATAACATATTTATAAATTCAATTCTAAAATTTTCATCCTTTAAAATGAAATATTTGTGTGTACATTCTTGCACGAATGTAGGTGTGTGTAAGGGTGAGTGTGTGGTGTGTGGAGTGTGTGGGTGTGCAATGGTGTGGATGTGTGGGTGTGTGTATGTTGTGTTTTTGTGTGTGCTCGCGAGTGATATGTGATTGTGAATACATATAATATGTGTACTCTGTATTTGTTTTTATGTGACTGTGTACATTGTGTTGCTAATGTAATTATGCAAAAAGAAAAAAAAAGAAAAAAAATTTAAAAAAAAAAAACACATTCCCACAGTTTCTGGTCATGTCCTCTACACAGAGCGGCAAGACCACTGCAGGTTTATCACCCTTAATATTGCGAAAGGGCATCAAAGGCATTGCCGGCGATGTCAAATCTGTTAAGCCTTTGGGATCGGGTGATCTCCTAATAGAGGTTTTCCGCAAGCAACAAGCGGAGAACCTCCTTGGAACCACCAGTTTTGCCGGCCTCACTGTGTGTGTAAAACCACACTCATCATTGAATTGCAGCAAGGGGGTAATCAGGTGCCCAGCCTTGCGCAATGACAATGAGGCCGACATACTGTCATACTTCCAAGAGGAGTGCATTCCGGTCACGTACGTGAAGAGAATCATGACCAGAAAGAGTGGGAACTTGGTCCCAACACACACTTTCATATTGACGTTCGCAACACCAACGTTACCGCAGAGCGTAATAGTTGGTTACCAGCGTTATGCTGTTACCGTCTACATTCCGAATCCATTGAGGTGCCGTAACTGCCAGAGGTACGGCCATCATGAGAACAATTGTAGACGGAAAATGGTATGTCAGTACTGTGGCCGTGAAGGCCACGATGAAAAAGACGAATGTGACATTGTCAACCGTCACTGCGTCAATTGCGGGGGTGACCATGCTGCGTCTGCTCGCACCTGTCCTGCCTGGACTCGGGAGAGGGAGATATTACGGGTCAAATATACCCAAGGTGTCTCTTTCCCCGAGGCTAGGAGGATAGTCGAGCGTTCAGACCTGAATGTGGCAACCTATGCTCAGATCACCCGCGCAAAGACGCCTGTTGACAGTGTCACCGTCAAACATGCGTCGGTCCAGGCCTTGGTTGACAAACCCAACTGGGACAATGATGTCCCAGATATGGCTGATGCTAAGACCTGCAAAATAATCATGGGGGACCCGAACAGGTTCAAGTCTGGTCCATCTAAGCCACAACACAAACCACAACAAAAACCACCTGGAGCTAAAACGCCAATCCCACTGGCGTCTCCAGGACTTACACAACAGCAAACACCGAACATTAGAAAAAAAGTTACCGCCGCTCGTCATAGACGTGCTACATATTCACCGTCTATTGACGTAAAAAAAACTCCCTGAGAAAGCCAAGCGACCAGCAAATACACCACCGCAGGAGCAACGCCAGACAAAAACCACCAAGGTAAAGCTGGCGAGGCTCCCTGCACTAAACAACAAACCCAGTAAGGGATCAGATGACCCTATCCTTGGACGGAACATTTATGATGTTCTATCGGACGACAGCGAGTTTGGTGACAACACATTTATCGCCACCAAACAACCTACTTCAAGTAGTCCTGTCGGTCCGACAAACTATCCTCAGGGACCAACATAGAGACAAACACTATCATACAATGGAACATACGCGGATTTAAAGCGAACATAGAAGAATTAAAACATCTTATACAAACAAAAAACCCATCCATATTCTGCCTTCAAGAAATAATGCTGAAAGACACCATCAATCTCCGACAATTTACACTATACACCAAAACTCCAACAACAGGTGGCCGCCCATCAGGTGGTGTGGCGGTGGCGGTGCATTAAAGCGTTCCTCACAGACACATTCAGCTAAATACCACCTTACAAGCTGTTGCTATAAGCACAACTATTCACCGAAAAATAACAGTCTCTTCTATATATTTACCTCCAAATACTCCATTTAGTTGTGATGAACTGAGTAACATCGTATCACAACTACCAGTGCCATATATTATCATGGGTGACTTTAACGGTCATAATAGCCTCTGGGGATCCCCAGGCACTGACGATAGAGGTAGACGTATCGAAGATTTTATTAATAAAAACAGCTTATGTCTTTATAACACCAATGCCCCAACATATTTACACCCTGCCTCTGGCTCGCTTACCCACATTGATCTATCGTTGTGCCATCCATCAATTCTTCTGGATTATGATTGGATGGTCAACGGTGATCTCTGTGGGAGCGATCACTTTCCAATTATACTTAAAAACATAGGGTCACCAAAACTTGAGGAGCCTATTCCTCGTTGGAATCTACGTAAGGCGGACTGGGTTCAATTTAAAAAATTTGTGCGCAGAGGAGCTCATTGAGGATAAATTTTTGAACCTCGATGACCCCATTAAAATTTTCACAGAAGCGCTCACTTCTATCGCTACAAAAACCATACCAAAATCCGTGCCAAAACCTACAAAGTTTCGTCTCTCAAATGATTCATTTATCAATAGATCTGGTAGAAATTCCGCTCTGAGGCGGTACTTGGCTTCGCCAACCGTCTCAAACTATAACAATTTTAAAATTTGGAGAGCAAAAGCTCGAAGGTCTATCAAATCCGACAAGAAAAGTACTTAGAAAGAGTACGTCTAAAAAATTAATTCCAATACATCTTCGAAGAAAGTTTGGGAAATGATTGGTAAAATCAGTGGGAAAAGAAAAGCAACACCATCCTCCCACCTCATTAACAAAAATAAAATATTTTCTTCAAAATCCGAAATAGCTGACGCTTTTGCCAAAAATTTTGCTAAAAATTCATCCGTCAAAAATCATTCCAAAAAATTTCAAAAATTTAAAAAGAAAAGGAAAAGAGACGTCTTAATTTTAAATCCTCCAATAGTGAAAGTTACAATAGGCCTTTCGAGATACCAGAATTGCTCGAGTCCCTTGAGAAATCAAAGGACTCGGCAGCTGGACCAGACGAAATTCCATATATGTTTTTAAAACAATTACCAGACTCTTCACTAAAATGTCTTTTAACTATATTTAATCAAGTTTACTCTTCTGGCAAAATTCCCGAGTCTTGGAAGGAATCTACTATTATACCCCTTCCGAAGCCCGGGAAAGATGCTACTGATGCCAATAACTATCGTCCTATTTCATTGACGAGTTGTATTTGTAAAACTCTAGAACGTATGATAAATAGGAGATTAGTTTGGTTCCTGGAATCAAACAATATTTTAAGTCCTTTGCAAAGCGGCTTTAGAAACCGCAGGGGAACGGTAGACCACTTAGTTAGACTAGAAACATTTATACGAGAAGCATTTGCCAAGAAAGAACATCTTGTGGCCGTATTCTTTGACCTTGAAAAGGCATACGACACAACTTGGCAATATGGAATCATGAACGATCTCCATAATATCGGTATACGTGGTAATTTGCCAAAGTTTATATCAAATTTTATATCTGACAGGCATTTCAAAGTTCGAACGGATTCAACTTATTCAGAAACAGAAACACAGGAGATGGGCGTCCCTCAGGGTGGTATCTTGTCCGTGACACTTTTTGGACTAAAAATTAACAGCATAACCAAATGTCTTGGCCAATCTACGGAAGGGTCTCTATTTGTGGATGATTTCTTGATCTGTTACAGATCAAAAAACATGCACACTATAGAACGGCAACTACAACAATGTTTAGGCAAATTACAAAATTGGGCTGACGAAAATGGCTTTAGATTTTCAAGATCAAAAACTGTCTGTATGCACTTCTGTCAAAAACGAAAACGACACAATGATCCTGACCTCACACTCAATGGAATTAAAATTCCAGTAGTTGAACAAACTAAATTTCTTGGACTAATATTTGATTCGAAACTGTCCTTTGTTCCACATATCAAACATCTGAAGGATAAGTGCTCGAAGGCGCTGAACATTCTACGAGTTCTTTCCCATTCTGATTGGGGTGCAGACCGTGAAATGCTTCTACGTATCTATCGGGCACTTATTAGATCAAAACTTGACTACGGCTCTATTGTCTATGGATCGGCTCGCAGCTCCTATCTACAGATGCTTGACCCTATACAGAATCAGGGACTGCGTCTCGCACTTGGAGCTTTTCGAACAACACCTGTGAAGAGTCTCCATGTGGAAGCTAATGAGCCATATCTAGACGATCGACGAAAGAAATTATCCTTACAGTATGCTGCTCAACTGAAATCCAACCCCAAAAATCCTGCATTTAACCTTGTATTCAATCAACAACATCAAGAAATATTTACACAAAATCAAAAACTCATACCAACATTTGGCATCAGAATTTCAAAATTTTTGCTGGAACTTAATATAACTTTCGACACCATTGACGAGTACACCGTATCGGATGTACCACCATGATTAAACACCTGATATCAATTTATCTCTACATGAGAGGGCAAAATCCAGTGCATTACCCGAAGAACACAAATCCTCCTTTCGGGAGTGCATTAGGGCTTTCCCTGACCATGTTCAGATCTACACTGACGGATCAAAAGATGGTGATAATGTTGCGGCAGCATGCTGTACATCTAATCACTGCTCCTCTATCCGACTCCCGGATACTGCCTCCATTTTCTCTGCGGAAGCATGTGCTATCGGTCTGGCGCTTGACCATATCGAAGAACGAACACCGCATTGAAAAGGCAATCATCTGTTCAGACTCTCTTTCGGTTCTTCAGGCTTTGAAATCAAGAAGCCCTAGAAATACTCTAATCCAAAATCTTTTAATCCGAACATTTCGATTATCTTCTAAAACTCAAATTACTTATCTCTGGATTCCCAGTCATGTGGGTATAAAGGGGAATGAACAGGCTGATAAAGCAGCTAAGACTGCTCTTCGCCTAGCACAAACAGATTTGAAACTACCATACACCGACATCAAACCTTCAATTCAGTCAGCCATCAAACACCATTGGCAACAAAGGTGGTCTACCGAAACAAACAATAAACTGTTTAAAATTCAACCTACACTTAATCCTAAACTGTCCAGTCGGAGAGACCGCAGAGAGGAAGTTGTTCTCTCTCGGCTCCGAACTGGACACACATATTTTACACATTCCTATCTATTGAGAGGGGAGGATCCTCCTACATGTCATGCATGTGATTCTCCTCTCACAGTGGAGCATATTTTATTGCATTGTATTGATTTTAAACACATACGAGATAAATACTACGATGTCTCCGACATGTACACTTAGTTTCTTGCCGTGAGACATAATCGTATTTTTAATTATCTCAAAGAGATCGGTATTTTAAGCAAAATATGAACGTTTTCTCATCATACATCGTATCAACTCAACATTTCATCGTTTCATCAACATTGTGCATGAGTTTTCTCATGTGTTTTAGCCAAATTTATTTTATCCCATGCAAACCTTTTTTTATCAAATTAACGTTTACAATCTGTGTTTTAGTCCTTACTTGCTTTTTCTTACCC
This sequence comes from Argopecten irradians, assembly GCF_041381155.1. Lineage (NCBI taxonomy): Eukaryota > Metazoa > Mollusca > Bivalvia > Pectinida > Pectinidae > Argopecten > Argopecten irradians. The sequence continues at coordinate 29,741,439 of NC_091139.1, forward strand.
TGAACTTTTATCCTGATATTAATGCATGACTTGTTGTTTGGCCCTAAATGACCTTAGTTGTCGATGGGCCGTAAAACTCAAACAAACAAACAAACATGTTGGACAGTAACCAGACTGCTTTGAACTTCGAGTACTTGGCAGAGGATCCGCGTTTCTTTTTCTTGGGTGCCCCTAGTTCTATCCTGGAGGGGAATACTGCACAACTCTTGAAGAAGAACAAGAACAGAGCGAGGAGCCAGGGACATCAATTTAAACGATATTTTGTGCCCGAGGGATATCTCAGTGTGCGACGTATAGAGAGGGCGACACTTCCAGACGGGACGACGTATCAATTGACCGACTTTTGGACCAAGGACCCTGAATGTAAGAAGACTTCCGACAAGGCGACGCAGACGTAGACCAATTTTAGTAGGTAGTTGGGATGGGGGGGTGGATATTTCTAATATTTTGATATTTATAGGCCTATGTAAATGATTTGTTTATCAATTTAATTGTTATATCCTTGATAGTGTAAATATAAACGACGTAATTTAAGACGAATGTAACCGAAGAATAAGAATTGTACAGAAATACAGAATATCATGTTCATGTGTATATCTTTAACTAATTCATTATTTGTGATAGTTTAGCCCACAATAGCATAAGTATAACTACATGTGAAAGATTGTAAACTACACCTTATGTTGTATTTAGGTATGTCCGGGGCGGACATTTTAGTGAGGTGGGAGTAATGTAGCGTGACTAGAATTACGTCTATTGTACATATATCTATAGATGGTTATTATTGTCATCATTCCATGTATTAAGTAAAGATAAGTTTGTAATGTTTAATATACGATGACATGTTTACGTTTACAGTTGTACTAGCCGGCCATGTGACTGGATGAAGTTTGTGAGATTGTCGTATTTACCCGCGGTAACAATACGTGTTACGATTATTCTAGGTTTTAGCGAGTTGTATCTTATCTACGCGATGTCGAGTTTACCTATATTACGGTCGTTAAGTGATGTTATTTGCCGTCTTAGGCATCGTGAATCTTGCAAACTTCAGACAGCCTTTTCCGCTTCGACTATTGTGTTGCGCATGTCCGCGGTTGGGAATCACCTTTCCGGTTTGGTTATTTTGGCCAGCCAATCAGCGTGACGGAGTGCCCGCACGCGAATTCGGGGCATCGGGGGCATCTTATGCCCCCGGGTCAGTTGCGCCCCTGTAGTCGATGAGGTAAGTCGTGTTCTCGATCTCGGAACCGATAACCTAGGGTCTACGTAACTCAGCCCCTATCTTCCCATGTAAATGGCTTTGGTGTATTAAGTGTGATGTCATAGTTAGGCTATTAATAGAACAGGGGTTTTACAGCTTGTCTATTCGGTTTATTTACATTAGCGACGCTGTCAAGGTCGTAGACTTGCGGTAGTTCCAGATAGTGTGGTACTACAATAGAGTAGTGGGAATAGAAATAGTATTAATTTGTTGTGGGAAACCACTAAAAAGAAAATAGTATTTATCTGCCATAAGTGAATTAATGTGGAATTATACTATTGAGATCTATTCTACTGTAGCTATAATGTATTATAACTGTTAGATATTGTACTGTGTGTTATCTGTAATTTCCTGGTTGTTTATATGGCCATGTAAATAATAATACAAATACTGAAACTTGATTTACTGAGTTTGTCAATTCTGTCACTGAGTGGTTGAACTTAAATATCTATAGCCTTGCTACCAAAGGCGTAATAGTGATACCTCGCTACCAGAGGTTGTACCTGTAGAAACCTTGTTACCAAAGGTGTAAGTTGTACCTCGCTACCAGGGGTTTGAACCTTGTTACCAAAGGTTATAGAGCACCTCGCCTACCAGAGGGCTATACTATTTAAGTAGACTCGAGCACGTTACATGAGCTTTTTCATTGGTTGATTATTACGTAAATAAAAGGGGCGCAACTGAGGTGATCCAGCAGGTGGCGCTGTATAGCAACACAAAATCCAAAAGGAGATATGCCAAGAGTAGTAGTAGAGAGAATCGGCCTTTTTCCCTTGGCTAGCGAAGTTGACAGCGATCCTGACACAGGTGAACTTTAATACCAAAGTCACGCTGAAGTTAAAAGCTGTAATTGTTGAATAGCTACATAGATAATATCGACTAAATAATACTAAACAACATTAGTCGACGGTATTTATATTAATACATAAACAAATATCTGTCTACTTGAAATAATACAACAAATTCCATTCCAAGAATGAATATATAGCATGACATCATGTTTATTATTTCAAAACCACTAATTAGGCCTATTTTGATTCCGGAGGAAAATCAGTCAGATATATTTCCCAACTATATCGCTTCGCTTGTCTATACCTGCACGTGATGGGAACAAAAGAAACACAACTCTGTACAGTTTGTATTCGTCAGAAAAACTGCAAGAGGGAGAAATTTGAATTCATAATTGACTCTTCTTGTGAATCAATATAAAAATAAATACCTCTGGAATGTACGTGATTTGCTTTTGCTGCATGCAACCGAAGTGCTAATGTTAAACATTACAATGACACTACACTTGTTCACCCAGAACCGCGTTAAAAGCGTCTGTGTGACCGAGAGTACCAGGTCAACATTTATCAGATTAATTTAGAGAAGTCAAACACCGATTCGTCGCATGGTTTCCAGTTGGACGATGATACCGACGAAGCTGAAGACACTGATAACAGTCAGACACACTATAGGGTAGATAATTCTACTTCTCCAGTAGGATTTCGTACATAACATCACCACCATTCCTTTTCCTGAAGATAAAATATAGAACAAAATTAACAAACCAGTCATAGATCTACCAACAAATTTCAATTAGTCGCCGCGAGTTATTGTTCTTTCTGGTGCAAGATTTCTTTTATCGTATTATGGATGATTGTATTCAGGATCCGATCACATCAGGTAAAACAACCCTGCTATACTGGCAAGGAATCCAGGAATTTTTATCATAGCAGTCTATATTCATGATCCCGTAAATCGAAAATGTCTTATATATCGGTAAATGCAAGTGTGAATGTAAAAAGGAAAGTGACATAAAATATCATCCAAAAGAAAGTGGACGTGCAGTCTGCGATTCGACCATTGACTTTTAAAATTTGAAAACAATGCTACTGTTTAAAAGTGTACTACAGTCAACTAACGGGAAACCACGGAACTGTCGACGTCGACGCAGACATCAAGTAACAGGACCTTTTACGTATATTATAAAATCAGATATCCCCAAAACTGTTAAACCTCAAAAATTCATTTACATGTCAATTATCAGGACATCCTAAAATGTTGATGTCAGGAATACCAATGTGACGAGCCGGCTAGTTTAGAGTAGATGTCAGGAATACCAATGTGACGAGCCGGCTAGTTTAGAGTAGATGTCAGGAATACCAATGTGACGAGCCGGCTAGTTTAGAGTAGATGTCAGGAATACCAATGTGACGAGCCGGCTAGTTTATAGTAGATGTCAGGAATACCAATGTGACGAGCCGGCTGTTTAAGTAGTGTCAGGAATACCAATGTGACGAGCCGGCTGTTTAGAGTAGATGTCAGGAATACCAATGTGACGAGCCGGCTTGTTTAGAGTAGATGTCAGGAATACCAATGTGACGAGCCGGCTTGTTTAGAGTAGATGTCAGGAATACCAATGTGACGAGCCGGCTAGTTTAGAGTAGATGTCAGGAATACCAATGTGACGAGCCGGCTAGTTTAGAGTAGATGTCAGGAATACCAATGTGACGAGCCGGCTAGTTTAGAGTAGATGTCAGGAATACCAATGTGACGAGCCGGCTAGTTTAGAGTAGATGTCAGGAATACCAATGTGACGAGCCGGCTAGTTTATAGTAGATGTCAGGAATACCAATGTGACGAGCGCTATAAGTAGATGTCAGGAATACCAATGTGACGAGCCGCTAGTATATAGTAGATGTCAGGAATACCAATGTGACGAGCCGGCTAGTATATAGTAGATGTCAGGAATACCAATGTGACGAGCCGGCTAGTTAAGAGTAGATGTCAGGAATATCAACGTGACGAGCCGGCTTGTTTAGAGTAGATGTCAGGAATACCAATGTGACGAGCCGGCTAGTTTAGAGTAGATGTCAGGAATACCAATGTGACGAGCCGGCTAGTATATAGTAGATGTCAGGAATACCAATGTGACGAGCCGGCTAGTTTAGAGTAGATGTCAGGAATACCAATGTGACGAGCCGGCTTGTTTAGAGTAGATGTCAGGAATACCAATGTGACGAGCCGGCTAGTTTATAGTAGATGTCAGGAATACCAATGTGACGAGCCGGCTAGTATATAGTAGATGTCAGGAATACCAATGTGACGAGCCGGCTTGTTTAGAGTAGATGTCAGGAATACCAATGTGACGAGCCGGCTAGTTTAGAGTAGATGTCAGGAATACCAATGTGACGAGCCGGCTTGTTTAGAGTAGATGTCAGGAATACCAATGTGACGAGCCGGCTTGTTTAGAGTAGATGTCAGGAATACCAATGTGACGAGCCGGCTAGTTTAGAGTAGATGTCAGGAATACCAATGTGACGAGCCGGCTGTTAAGTTTAGAGTAGATGTCAGGAATACCAATGTGACGAGCCGGCTAGTTAAGTAGATGTCAGGAATACCAATGTGACGAGCCGCTAGTTTAGAGTAGATGTCAGGAATACCAATGTGACGAGCCGGCTAGTTTAGAGTAGATGTCAGGAATACCAATGTGACGAGCCGGCTAGTTTAGAGTAGATGTCAGGAATACCAATGTGACGAGCCGGCTATGTTTAGAGTAGATGTCAGGAATACCAATGTGACGAGCCGGCTAGTTTAGAGTAGATGTCAGGAATACCAATGTGACGAGCCGGCTAGTTTAGAGTAGATGTCAGGAATACCAATGTGACGAGCCGGCTTGTTTAGAGTAGATGTCAGGAATACCAATGTGACGAGCCGGCTAGTTTAGAGTAGATGTCAGGAATACCAATGTGACGAGCCGGCTAGTTTAGAGTAGATGTCAGGAATACCAATGTGACGAGCCGGCTTGTTTAGAGTAGATGTCAGGAATACCAATGTGACGAGCCGGCTAGTTTAGAGTAGATGTCAGGAATACCAATGTGACGAGCCGGCTAGTTTAGAGTAGATGTCAGGAATACCAATGTGACGAGCCGGCTAGTTTATAGTAGATGTCAGGAATACCAATGTGACGAGCCGGCTAGTTTATAGTAGATGTCAGGAATACCAATGTGACGAGCCGGCTAGTTTATAGTAGATGTCAGGAATACCAATGTGACGAGCCGGCTAGTTTAGAGTAGATGTCAGGAATACCAATGTGACGAGCCGGCTAGTTTATAGTAGATGTCAGGAATACCAATGTGACGAGCCGGCTAGTTTAGAGTAGATGTCAGGAATACCAATGTGACGAGCCGGCTAGTTTATAGTAGATGTCAGGAATACCAATGTGACGAGCCGGCTAGTTTATAGTAGATGTCAGGAATACCAATGTGACGAGCCGGCTAGTTTAGAGTAGATGTCAGGAATACCAATGTGACGAGCCGGCTAGTTTAGAGTAGATGTCAGGAATACCAATGTGACGAGCCGGCTAGTTTATAGTAGATGTCAGGAATACCAATGTGACGAGCCGGCTAGTTTATAGTAGATGTCAGGAATACCAATGTGACGAGCCGGCTAGTATATAGTAGATGTCAGGAATACCAATGTGACGAGCCGGCTAGTTTATAGTAGATGTCAGGAATACCAATGTGACGAGCCGGCTAGTTTAGAGTAGATGTCAGGAATACCAATGTGACGAGCCGGCTAGTTTAGAGTAGATGTCAGGAATACCAATGGTGACGAGCCGGCTAGTTTAGAGTAGATGTCAGGAATACCAATGTGACGAGCCGGCTAGTTTAGAGTAGATGTCAGGAATACCAATGTGACGAGCCGGCTAGTTTATAGTAGATGTCAGGAATACCAATGTGACGAGCCGGCTTGTTTATAGTAGATGTCAGGAATACCAATGTGACGAGCCGGCTAGTTTAGAGTAGATGTCAGGAATACCAATGTGACGAGCCGGCTAGTTTAGAGTAGATGTCAGGAATACCAATGTGACGAGCCGGCTAGTTTATAGTAGATGTCAGGAATACCAATGTGACGAGCCGGCTAGTTTATAGTAGATGTCAGGAATACCAATGTGACGAGCCGGCTAGTTTATAGTAGATGTCAGGAATACCAATGTGACGAGCCGGCTTGTTTATAGTAGATGTCAGGAATACCAATGTGACGAGCCGGCTAGTTTATAGTAGATGTCAGGAATACCAATGTGACGAGCCGGCTAGTTTAGAGTAGATGTCAGGAATACCAATGTGACGAGCCGGCTAGTTTATAGTAGATGTCAGGAATACCAATGTGACGAGCCGGCTAGTTTAGAGTAGATGTCAGGAATACCAATGTGACGAGCCGGCTAGTTTAGAGTAGATGTCAGGAATACCAATGTGACGAGCCGGCTAGTTTAGAGTAGATGTCAGGAATACCAATGTGACGAGCCGGCTAGTTTAGAGTAGATGTCAGGAATACCAATGTGACGAGCCGGCTTGTTTAGAGTAGATGTCAGGAATACCAATGTGACGAGCCGGCTAGTTTAGAGTAGATGTCAGGAATACCAATGTGACGAGCCGGCTAGTTTAGAGTAGATGTCAGGAATACCAATGTGACGAGCCGGCTTGTTTAGAGTAGATGTCAGGAATACCAATGTGACGAGCCGGCTAGTTTAGAGTAGATGTCAGGAATACCAATGTGACGAGCCGGCTTGTTTAGAGTAGATGTCAGGAATACCAATGTGACGAGCCGGCTAGTTTAGAGTAGATGTCAGGAATACCAATGTGACGAGCCGGCTAGTTTAGAGTAGATGTCAGGAATACCAATGTGACGAGCCGGCTAGTTTAGAGTAGATGTCAGGAATACCAATGTGACGAGCCGGCTAGTTTAGAGTAGATGTCAGGAATACCAATGTGACGAGCCGGCTAGTTTAGAGTAGATGTCAGGAATACCAATGTGACGAGCCGGCTAGTTTAGAGTAGATGTCAGGAATACCAATGTGACGAGCCGGCTAGTTTAGAGTAGATGTCAGGAATACCAATGTGACGAGCCGGCTAGTTTAGAGTAGATGTCAGGAATACCAATGTGGCGAGCCGGCTTGTTTATAGTAGATGTCAGGAATACCAATGTGACGAGCCGGCTAGTTTAGAGTAGATGTCAGGAATACCAATGTGACGAGCCGGCTAGTTTATAGTAGATGTCAGGAATACCAATGTGACGAGCCGGCTAGTTTAGAGTAGATGTCAGGAATACCAATGTGACGAGCCGGCTAGTTTAGAGTAGATGTCAGGAATACCAATGTGACGAGCCGGCTAGTTTATAGTAGATGTCAGGAATACCAATGTGACGAGCCGGCTAGTTTAAGTAGATGTCAGGAATACCAATGTGACGAGCCGGCTAGTTTAGAGTAGATGTCAGGAATACCAATGTGACGAGCCGGCTAGTTTATAGTAGATGTCAGGAATACCAATGTGACGAGCCGGCTAGTTTATAGTAGATGTCAGGAATACCAATGTGACGAGCCGGCTAGTTTAGAGTAGATGTCAGGAATACCAATGTGACGAGCCGGCTAGTATATAGTAGATGTCAGGAATACCAATGTGACGAGCCGGCTAGTTTAGAGTAGATGTCAGGAATACCAATGTGACGAGCCGGCTTGTTTAGAGTAGATGTCAGGAATACCAATGTGACGAGCCGGCTAGTTTATAGTAGATGTCAGGAATACCAATGTGACGAGCCGGCTAGTTTAGAGTAGATGTCAGGAAATACCAATGTGACGAGCCGGCTAGTTTAGAGTAGATGTCAGGAATACCAATGTGACGAGCCGGCTAGTTTATAGTAGATGTCAGGAATACCAATGTGACGAGCCGGCTAGTTTAGAGTAGATGTCAGGAATACCAATGTGACGAGCCGGCTAGTTTAGAGTAGATGTCAGGAATACCAATGTGACGAGCCGGCTAGTATATAGTAGATGTCAGGAATACCAATGTGACGAGCCGGCTAGTTTATAGTAGATGTCAGGAATACCAATGTGACGAGCCGGCTAGTTTAGAGTAGATGTCAGGAATACCAATGTGACGACGAGCCGGCTAGTTTATAGTAGATGTCAGGAATACCAATGTGACGAGCCGGCTAGTTTATAGTAGATGTCAGGAATACCAATGTGACGAGCCGGCTAGTTTAGAGTAGATGTCAGGAATACCAATGTGAGGAGCCGGCTTGTTTATAGTAGATGTCAGGAATACCAATGTGACGAGCCGGCTAGTTATAGTAGATGTCAGGAATACCAATGTGACGAGCCGGCTAGTTTAGAGTAGATGTCAGGAATACCAATGTGACGAGCCGGCTAGTAGACGTAGTAGATGTCAGGAAACCAATGTGACGAGCCGGCTAGTTTAGAGTAGATGTCAGGAATACCAATGTGACGAGCCGGCTAGTTTAGAGTAGATGTCAGGAATACCAATGTGACGAGCCGGCTAGTATATAGTAGATGTCAGGAATACCAATGTGACGAGCCGGCTTGTTTAGAGTAGATGTCAGGAATACCAATGTGACGAGCCGGCTAGTTTATAGTAGATGTCAGGAATACCAATGTGACGAGCCGGCTAGTTTAGAGTAGATGTCAGGAATACCAATGTGACGAGCCGGCTAGTATATAGTAGATGTCAGGAATACCAATGTGACGAGCCGGCTAGTTTATAGTAGATGTCAGGAATACCAATGTGACGAGCCGGCTAGTTTATAGTAGATGTCAGGAATACCAATGTGACGAGCCGGCTAGTTATAAGAGTAGATGTCAGGAATACCAATGTGACGAGCCGGCTAGTTTAGAGTAGATGTCAGGAATACCAATGTGACGAGCCGGCTAGTTTATAGTAGATGTCAGGAATACCAATGTGACGAGCCGGCTAGTTTAGAGTAGATGTCAGGAATACCAATGTGACGAGCCGGCTAGTTTATAGTAGATGTCAGGAATACCAATGTGACGAGCCGGCTAGTTTATAGTAGATGTCAGGAATACCAATGTGACGAGCCGGCTTGTTTAGAGTAGATGTCAGGAATACCAATGTGACGAGCCGGCTAGTTTAAGTAGATGTCAGGAATACCAATGTGACGAGCCGGCTAGTTTAGAGTAGATGTCAGGAATACCAATGTGACGAGCCGGCTAGTTTATAGTAGATGTCAGGAATACCAATGTGACGAGCCGGCTAGTTTAGAGTAGATGTCAGGAATACCAATGTGACGAGCCGGCTAGTTTAGAGTAGATGTCAGGAATACCAATGTGGCGAGCCGGCTTGTTTATAGTAGATGTCAGGAATACCAATGTGACGAGCCGGCTAGTTTAGAGTAGATGTCAGGAATACCAATGTGACGAGCCGGCTAGTTTATAGTAGATGTCAGGAATACCAATGTGACGAGCCGGCTAGTTTAGAGTAGATGTCAGGAATACCAATGTGACGAGCCGGCTTGTTTAGAGTAGATGTCAGGAATACCAATGTGACGAGCCGGCTAGTTTAGAGTAGATGTCAGGAATACCAATGTGACGAGCCGGCTAGTTTAGAGTAGATGTCAGGAATACCAATGTGACGAGTCGGCTTGTTTAGAGTAGATGTCAGGAATACCAATGTGACGAGCCGGCTAGTTTAGAGTAGATGTCAGGAATACCAATGTGACGAGCCGGCTAGTATATAGTAGATGTCAGGAATACCAATGTGACGAGCCGGCTAGTTTAGAGTAGATGTCAGGAATACCAATGTGACGAGCCGGCTAGTTTAGAGTAGATGTCAGGAATACCAATGTGACGAGCCGGCTAGTTTAGAGTAGATGTCAGGAATACCAATGTGACGAGCCGGCTAGTTTATAGTAGATGTCAGGAATACCAATGTGACGAGCCGGCTTGTTTAGAGTAGATGTCAGGAATACCAATGTGACGAGCCGGCTTGTTTATAGTAGATGTCAGGAATACCAATGTGACGAGCCGGCTAGTTTAGAGTAGATGTCAGGAATACCAATGTGACGAGCCGGCTAGTTTATAGTAGATGTCAGGAATACCAATGTGACGAGCCGGCTAGTTTAGAGTAGATGTCAGGAATACCAATGTGACGAGCCGGCTAGTTTAGAGTAGATGTCAGGAATACCAATGTGACGAGCCGGCTAGTTTAGAGTAGATGTCAGGAATACCAATGTGACGAGCCGGCTAGTTTATAGTAGATGTCAGGAATACCAATGTGACGAGCCGGCTAGTTTTATAGTAGATGTCAGGAATACCAATGTGACGAGCCGTCTAGTTTATAGTAGATGTCAGGAATACCAATGTGACGAGCCGGCTAGTTTAGAGTAGATGTCAGGAATACCAATGTGACGAGCCGGCTTGTTTAGAGTAGATGTCAGGAATACCAATGTGACGAGCCGGCTAGTATATAGTAGATGTCAGGAATACCAATGTGAGAGCCGGCTAGTAATAGATGTCAGGAATACCAATGTGCGAGCCGGCTAGTTTATAGTAGATGTCAGGAATACCAATGTGACGAGCCGGCTAGTTTATAGTAGATGTCAGGAATACCAATGTGACGAGCCGGCTAGTTTAGAGTAGATGTCAGGAATACCAATGTGACGAGCCGGCTAGTTTATAGTAGATGTCAGGAATACCAATGTGACGAGCCGGCTAGTTTAGAGTAGATGTCAGGAATACCAATGTGACGAGCCGGCTAGTTTATAGTAGATGTCAGGAATACCAATGTGACGAGCCGGCTAGTTTAGAGTAGATGTCAGGAATACCAATGTGACGAGCCGGCTAGTTTAGAGTAGATGTCAGGAATACCAATGTGACGAGCCGGCTAGTTTAGAGTAGATGTCAGGAATACCAATGTGACGAGCCGGCTAGTTATAAGTAGATGTCAGGAATACCAATGTGACGAGCCGGCTAGTTTATAGTAGATGTCAGGAATACCAATGTGACGAGCCGGCTAGTTTAGAGTAGATGTCAGGAATACCAATGTGACGAGCCGGCTAGTTTATAGTAGATGTCAGGAATACCAATGTGAGAAACATGGAGCCGGCTAGTTTATAGTAGATGTCAGGAATACCAATGTGACGAGCCGGCTAGTTTAGAGTAGATGTCAGGAATACCAATGTGACGAGCCGGCTAGTTTAAGTAGATGTCAGGAATACCAATGTGACGAGCCGGCTAGTTTAAGTAGATGTCAGGAATACCAATGTGACGAGCCGGCTAGTTTATAGTAGATGTCAGGAATACCAATGTGAGGAGCCGGCTTGTTTAGAGTAGATGTCAGGAATACCAATGTGACGAGCCGGCTAGTTTAGAGTAGATGTCAGGAATACCAATGTGACGAGCCGGCTAGTTTATAGTAGATGTCAGGAATACCAATGTGACGAGCCGGCTAGTTTAGAGTAGATGTCAGGAATACCAATGTGACGAGCCGGCTAGTATATAGTAGATGTCAGGAATACCAATGTGACGAGCCGGCTAGTTTAGAGTAGATGTCAGGAATACCAATGTGACGAGCCGGCTAGTTTATAGTAGATGTCAGGAATACCAATGTGACGAGCCGGCTAGTTTAGAGTAGATGTCAGGAATACCAATGTGACGAGCCGGCTAGTTTAGAGTAGATGTCAGGAATACCAATGTGACGAGCCGGCTAGTTAGTTTAGAGTAGATGTCAGGAATACCAATGTGACGAGCCGGCTTGTTTAGAGTAGAGTCAGAATCAGAATACCAATGTGACGAGCCGGCTAGTATATAGTAGATGTCAGGAATACCAATGTGACGAGCCGGCTAGTTTATAGTAGATGTCAGGAATACCAATGTGACGAGCCGTCTAGTTTATAGTAGATGTCAGGAATACCAATGTGACGAGCCGGCTAGTTTATAGTAGATGTCAGGAATACCAATGTGACGAGCCGGCTAGTTTAGAGTAGATGTCAGGAATACCAATGTGACGAGCCGGCTAGTTTATAGTAGATGTCAGGAATACCAATGTGACGAGCCGGCTAGTTTATAGTAGATGTCAGGAATACCAATGTGACGAGCCGGCTAGTTTAGAGTAGATGTCAGGAATACCAATGTGACGAGCCGGCTAGTTTAGAGTAGATGTCAGGAATACCAATGTGACGAGCCGGCTAGTTTATAGTAGATGTCAGGAATACCAATGTGACGAGCCGGCTAGTTTATAGTAGATGTCAGGAATACCAATGTGACGAGCCGGCTAGTTTAGAGTAGATGTCAGGAATACCAATGTGACGAGCCGGCTAGTTTTAGAGTAGATGTCAGGAATACCAATGTGACGAGCCGGCTAGTTTAGAGTAGATGTCAGGAATACCAATGTGACGAGCCGGCTAGTTTAGAGTAGATGTCAGGAATACCAATGTGACGAGCCGGCTAGTTTAGAGTAGATGTCAGGAATACCAATGTGACGAGCCGGCTAGTTTATAGTAGATGTCAGGAATACCAATGTGACGAGCCGGCTAGTTTAGAGTAGATGTCAGGAATACCAATGTGACGAGCCGGCTAGTTTAGAGTAGATGTCAGGAATACCAATGTGACGAGCCGGCTAGTTTAGAGTAGATGTCAGGAATACCAATGTGACGAGCCGGCTAGTTTAAGTAGATGTCAGGAATACCAATGTGACGAGCCGGCTAGTTTAGAGTAGATGTCAGGAATACCAATGTGACGAGCCGGCTAGTTTAGAGTAGATGTCAGGAATACCAATGTGACGAGCCGGCTTGTTTAGAGTAGATGTCAGGAATACCAATGTGACGAGCCGGCTAGTTTAGAGTAGATGTCAGGAATACCAATGTGACGAGCCGGCTAGTTTAGAGTAGATGTCAGGAATACCAATGTGACGAGCCGGCTTGTTTATAGTAGATGTCAGGAATACCAATGTGACGAGCCGGCTAGTTTAGAGTAGATGTCAGGAATACCAATGTGACGAGCCGGCTAGTTTATAGTAGATGTCAGATGTCAGGAAGAAACCAATGTGACGAGCCGGCTAGTTTAAGTAGATGTCAGGAATACCAATGTGACGAGCCGGTTAGTAGTAGATAGATGTCAGGAATACCAATGTGACGAGCCGGCTAGTTTAGAGTAGATGTCAGGAATACCAATGTGAGAGCCGGCTTGTTTAGAGTAGATGTCAGGAATACCAATGTGACGAGCCGGCTAGTTTAGAGTAGATGTCAGGAATACCAATGTGACGAGTCGGCTAGTTTAGAGTAGATGTCAGGAATACCAATGTGACGAGCCGGCTTGTTTAGAGTAGATGTCAGGAATACCAATGTGACGAGCCGGCTAGTTTATAGTAGATGTCAGGAATACCAATGTGACGAGCCGGCTTGTTTAGAGTAGATGTCAGGAATACCAATGTGACGAGCCGGCTTGTTTAGAGTAGATGTCAGGAATACCAATGTGGCGAGCCGGCTTGTTTAGAGTAGATGTCAGGAATACCAATGTGACGAGCCGTCTAGTTTATAGTAGATGTCAGGAATACCAATGTGACGAGCCGGCTAGTTTAAGTAGATGTCAGGAATACCAATGTGACGAGCCGGCTTGTTTAGAGTAGATGTCAGGAATACCAATGTGACGAGCCGGCTTAGTTTAAGTAGATGTCAGGAATACCAATGTGACGAGCCGGCTAGTATAGAGTAGATGTCAGGAAACCAATACGACGAGCCGTCTAGTTTATAGTAGATGTCAGGAATACCAATGTGAGGAGCCGGCTAGTTTATAGTAGATGTCAGGAATACCAATGTGACGAGCCGGCTAGTATATAGTAGATGTCAGGAATACCAATGTGACGAGCCGGCTAGTTTATAGTAGATGTCAGGAATACCAATGTGACGAGCCGTCCTAGTTTAGAGTAGATGTCAGGAATACCAATGTGACGAGCCGGCTAGTTTAGAGTAGATGTCAGGAATACAATGTGACAGCCAAGTAATGTCGGAACAATGACGAGCCGGCTAGTTTAGAGTAGATGTCAGGAATACCAATGTGACGAGCCGGCTAGTTTAGAGTAGATGTCAGGAATACCAATGTGACGAGCCGGCTAGTTTAGAGTAGATGTCAGGAATACCAATGTGACGAGCCGGCTTGTTTAGAGTAGATGTCAGGAATACCAATGTGACGAGCCGGCTTGTTTAGAGTAGATGTCAGGAATACCAATGTGACGAGCCGGCTAGTTTAGAGTAGATGTCAGGAATACCAATGTGACGAGCCGGCTAGTTTAGAGTAGATGTCAGGAATACCAATGTGACGAGCCGGCTTGTTTAGAGTAGATGTCAGGAATACCAATCCGACGAGCCGTCTAGTTTATAGTAGATGTCAGGAATACCAATGTGACGAGCCGGCTTGTTTAGAGTAGATGTCAGGAACACCAATCCGACGAGCCGTCTAGTTTATAGTAGATGTCAGGAATACCAATGTGAGGAGCCGGCTAGTTTAGAGTAGATGTCAGGAACACCAATCCGACGAGCCGTCTAGTTTATAGTAGATGTCAGGAATACCAATGTGAGGAGCCGGCTTGTTTAGAGTAGATGTCAGGAACACCAATCCGACGAGCCGTCTAGTATATAGTAGATGTCAGGAATACCAATGTGAGGAGCCGGCTAGTTTAGAGTAGATGTCAGGAATACCAATACGACGAGCCGTCTAGTTTAGAGTAGATGTCAGGAATACCAATGTGACGAGTCGGCTTGTTTAGAGTAGATGTCAGGAATACCAATGTGGCGAGCCGGCTAGTTGATAGTAGATGTCAGAGGGAGGGAGTGGGGGAAGAGAGCACTGTTGAATATCTGAACTGTCTCAAATGTTATTTCTGACACCGGCGTTGGTCGAGGTGAAAGGGCCACTACCTTTCCGAAACGGCTTTTAATACCGCGCGGTAGTTGAATGTCACTGCGCCAGGCGGCAAAACAGCGAACTGAATACCCACTGTTATCATATATTAGACAGGAAATCTTGCATATGTTTGGTGTGGGCCATGGATATATATTTATATATCATATGCTATTAATGTTTTTAGAAACCTTTAAATTTTGCTCCGGAAAGGTAGCCGGCCTTTAACACGTCATTTAAAAAATTGAAGTCAGGAATTAAAATTAAATTTATTTTGATTTTGGACGGGATGACAAAACAATTGTACGTTATATATGCTTTTTCAGGTAATGGTCAAAACGCTTAAAACCCAACTACGGGGCGCCGATTGGGACTTTACCTTTTTGTAATCAAAATCAATTTTGTATACACTAAATTGAATTCTGTCATGGCGAAATCATTTTCGTCTTACAAAATTATCTTTCAGCACACAAAATTCATTTTTGTCTCCACAAAATTCATTTCTGTCATGACGAAATTCTTTTTTGTGGACAAAATTGAGTTTTGTTAGACAAAAGTGAAAATTAAACACAAAATTCATTTTAGTCATGACGAAATTCATTTTTGTGCACGAAATTGAGTTTTGTAAGACTAAAGTGTAAATTGAACACAAAGTTTAATTTTGTGTCACAAAAGTCAATTTTATCACCGAATCAAAATCTGGGTACAGTGAAATGCGTTCAAGCGTCCGGAATTGCCTTTCGGATCGTTCAAACCACAAATCACGTGAATAGTTTCAACCAGTCGTACGCGCGTTTATCGGCTCGGGAATAGCGTCAGTCAAACTGTGGGCGGAGTTTAGTAACAGCGATAATCTAACTGAGGGCGGAGTTTACCTGTTATAGCTGTTACACATTCAAAAACTTTCGTAATTTCAATCATTAATACCGCAACAATTAAAAACAGCATTACGTGTATGGATATAGTCATAACCTACAGGTACATAGCCATAGTCACAGGTTAAAGTGAGTGGAAGTTTGGTATTTGGTATCTTAACTTAATAATACTATTTTATTTGAAATCAAATGAGCTAGAGGGTCGTTACTTTATACATGTACATGTATATTCCAAACGTCAAATTATGCTTTCTTGAACTACAATAGAGGGTTTTTAGACACAACTTATCATAGGTTTGAATAGAAATCTACATATTTATAAGCATACTTTTAAACATTACGATTCAAACAACTACCCAACCGACCCTAATTTTTTACCCCCGACCCTGATTTTTTTTCTGTACCTAAAGGGATACTCCAATTAATAGTTTTACTCTAGGCCAATCTAATCTGTTAATACCTTCTTCATTAGTCAAATCTCCAATTATTCATTGTTAAATAAAGAGTGAAGAGTAAAAGACACTAATGTTTAATCATTTTATTGATAAATAGGAGTCATATATCTGTTTAGTAAACAGCTCGCTATTGCATCTGAACTTGACAAATAAATATATAAATATATATAAAAAATTTTAAAAAAATCGCTACCTACCGACCCTATTTTTTTTGCCAATGTAACCCTAAACAAATATATTTTTTGAGCTTATATATACAGCTACAACCGTGTATGTTCCAGGGAACGTTTTACGAAGCTATCAAGATATAGTGTTGTTGTCTTTCGATGGTTATATGGTACTATTGAATTAAAAAAAAACATGTTTAAACCTTTTATCTCCAAGTGTATGCTAACAAATCTTTGGTACAAAGGTGTGACCAAGTCAAATCAGTAGATTTCTTTGAAGTCAACATTGTTTGCGCTACATTACATGGAGTCTAACCAATCGAGGTAACTTCCCAGAGATTTCATTGGCTGTCGTAACAGAATGTTACAACATTTGAGGGAGGAGTCTAATCCGGACGCTTGAACGCAGTTCACTGTATATGCAAATGAACTGTCTCATCATGATTTTGTGACGTGGCCTCTAACTGAATATAGTGACCGTTGGTATGGCATGCGCACACGGTGTTACATTATGTATTATATAATGGAAAGGCTGCAAGCTCTTTTGGAGAAAGCACATGTGTTTTTGTCATTCTTGTGAATGTTAAATATACTAACTTTAATCAGCAGATTATGTCATGACTTCTTGTGAAAGGCGCATGCTCTGGAATATCATTTATTAGGCTTAGTAGAAGGGGAGGGAGGTTACGATATAAAGTACAGACTGATTACGTACATACAGAAATAGATACGCTATGGAAAAAAGTCTTTCAAGGAAATGCACATGAATTGTCATAAGCGTAATGATTACGTACATATTCAACAAATATTCTTTCACTATCACAACTTTCAAGTCCGGTTACCTTTCGCCAAATATTGAGCGAACTGTAATTGTTTCAACCAATCGGTTAGCAGCTTACAAGTAAAGGTCAAACATGGACTCATTTGCATACTTAACTGACGAAAATGAATTCTGTCGAGACGAAATTGAATTCCATCGAGACGAAATTGAATTTCGTCGAGACGAAATTGAAATCTGTCCACAAAAATGAAATTTGTCAACAAAATTTAGTTTCTGTCATAACGGAAACGAAGTTGTCATAAAAAAACATTTTTTTGTAAGACGAAAGTGATTTTGTTACGAGAGATTTCATTTTCGTGTCACGAAATTAAATTTTGTCTACAAAATTGAATTTCGTTATGACTTTTGTCCACTGAAAGATTGTTTGTATAACAAAACTTATTTTTGTAATATGTTATATATTTTGTTAATCTGAACTCATTTTTGTTGAACAAAATTCATTTTGTCTACACAAAATTGGATTTCGTGTACAAAATCACAAGTGTCCCATTTGGCGCCCCGTACCAACCCATAAAACTTAGAATTAAATTACTTATCTTTGGCTGGGAAACTGTGAAAATAGTTTTAGCCATAGATTATCCCTGACGCTGGAAAAATGGATGTGGACTCCAAAAATAAAATGCTAGAAATCCTTGGGATTCAATACGACATTATTCAAAATGCAAGAATTACAAGCAACAATTTGTATATTACGCCGCTTGAAGTTTACACAAAAAGAATGTGTTTAGCACTGTGCAATGTCACTGTTGTTAATTTATAGTAGAACATCGCTGACATGTATATCTTATGTTTTTAAAACGTTCGTGTTACTAAATCACGGCGAAATTCATTAAACAGTATAAGACACTGACTTCCGGTATCGCACGCGCAATTTGAATCTGCGCATAGCGGATGTACACAGACTCCACATCCGACAAGGAAAATAATAGTGCGAGAATGGGGTACATGGTAACCATTTTCTCCTCGTCCACTACTGGGACTGATGTTGTTTTTGAGATAAACAGTTTTGATATGAGTAATTAGATACAATAAAATATAAGAAGCCACGAAATGTTGAAAGGTCTTAATAGATCATCGCTATAAATTTTTCATGCACAAGTAGCTTCCAAGTAAAGTTTTTAATGGGACGTCGCTATCCTCTATGCCCAAGAGATAACTTTAACTATGGTTGTATACATATATATCAACAAAGCTACCCCTAGAATACCGAGGATGGGGAACCAACTTAATGACTTTTTCATGTTTTAATCCACCAACCTTGACGTTTGACGATTTCCTGCTGTAGTTTTCTCCTGTGTTTTAGATTTAAAAAAGATAGCTGCACCGTATTGTTGGATCTAACATCAAAGAAGTAATTCTGATAACCCTGGTATCTATCTGCAGATGTCTGTAACAGATCAAAAGAATAAAAAATAACAAAGTCAGTGAATCCGCAATACCCGGATATTTCCGTAAACTGTGAAACATAACTGATCTTTAAAGATTCTACACTGCTGACGAATAACATTTTCACCTCTATTAAAAACAGAGGCACATGAATTAGCATTCATCTTTTCTGTTAATAAAGCCCGCATATACAGGATTACTAGTAAACATCAGGTATTGTTCAAATGATAAGTATCGTTTAGGCTCTGTCGACGGTGGAGCATCTTTGAGATATTAAGTAACTCATAATTATACCATGGATCAAATACATAGACTTTGTATTTAGATTGACTATGTCTTCAGATGACTTCTTCTAGCTTGGCGGATTTGGTACGATGGTTATATTCGAAAGTTGCTAACATCGCTTTGGATTAACGTTCGGGGTTTGAGTTCGAACCCGCGTTCCAGGTATTGACCAAAAGTCGGTGGTTTTTCTCCGGTTACTACGGCTTTCTGCCATCTGATAATCATGGCACGTTCTTAAATGACAACGACTGTAAATAGACCGTTAAAGTAAACATGGTTTCGATTTACATATTCCTAGGGAAGTGTGTATTACAGGACAAAAACGATTATTACACAGTGCAGTATAATCATCACTTGACAACTCAAGTTGTTCAGACTTCCAAGATTATTTGCATTTAGATGTTGACAAAGGTTAATAAAGCGATATTAAAACATCGGATAATAATTTAATTTTTGCTTGTAACACGCATTTTACAAGACATTATTACCAATTGAGGTGAATCCATAATTTAAAAAAAAATATTTCTGCGAAGGTACTAATTATTAGGTATTAATTTGTAGCGAACCAATATTTTCGAAAACAATAATTTTTTATCAATGAACGTGCATGTCAAATTTTAAAGTTATTTAAGCAATTAAATTGCCTTCTTTGGGGGATTTATGGTCATCTAGTTCTCTCATAATTGCCGACAAATTGAATAACGCACGTAAGATATATTTGTTACTTTCTGAGAAATAGTGATAAAAAGTTAAATAGTCCAAACCTACAAATGTCAGACATGTTTGGAGCGGACCAACAAAGTGAATATATTAGGGGGAAAAGGGAGCTAAAACCTAAAACTTACAGTCAAACTTGGTTGATACGAACTCGGATAATACGACAACCCGGCTTAATACGAAGTACTTAACCAAATTCCCTCTTTATCTATGTTAAAAAAACTCGGAAAATTCGAATAAGGAAAACTCGCAAACTCGCTTAATACGAAGTACATGTTTGGTCCGAATGACAAAAATCCTACATAGAATGCTCGTATAATACGAAATGAGATTTTTTTGTAAGTAATAGATTGCCGAAAATGCCGATTTAAAAACAAAGCTGGCGTCAGCTCTTTTGGAGAAATAGAAGTAAAACAATCTAAGATGGTCCTCTATCAGTCACGATGATTTCTAATTTCTAATTTAGTCCCAAAATGCAACAAAAACATGAAGTACCCCGATTGCTATGTGGCAATGAAAGCAACCCTGTAGTATCGAGGCTGATCTTGGGACCAATATAAATCTATTGGGATTTCTGGGTGGGGGGGGTATGCAACAGTACTTAGAGGAGAGGCGATAGCAAAATTTTATAAGTCAAGGGGGGGGGGGTATACAACAGTTGTTAGAGGAGAGGCGATAGCAAAATTTTATAAGTCAAAAGGGGGGGGTATACAACAGTACTAAGAGGAGAGGCGATAGCAAATTTTATAAGTCAAAGGGAGGGGGGATACAACAGTACTAAGAGGAGAGGCGATAGCAAATTTTATAAGTCAAAGGGAGGGGGGATACAACAGTACTCAGAGGAGAGGCGATAGCAAATTTTATAAGTCAAAGACGGCTCTCATCCCTGTAGCTTTCGGATCTACCTGAATATATGCTACTGGCACAACAAAAGAACTTTAAGGGAACCTACTTATACTACCTTCAGGTAATAGATGAGAATCAGCAAAGGCAACATTTAATAGTCAAAATCTACGATGGCGACCTCGAAAATTCAACAGACACAATATATCGATGAAAATTGATAAAGATTTATTCAGTAGTGTCACAGAAAATGTGTTTACGGATTGACCTTCGACAGATCACGGACGAAGTGCAAACCATGCCGAGATGGTATTATCAACTTAGTATCTGATACATCGCTTCCTTTCTCAATCATTTTACGGAACAAGAGAAAGAGATAAAAAAGATTGATGCCAAAAATTGAATGCGTTCTATATCCGTACATGGAAATATGGATAATTTCCCTCCTTTTCCCTTCGAATTATAAAAATCTTCGATTGCTAAAATACCTATTTATTCAATAAAACAGATTTTGCATTTTAAATTAATCTCCCATGTTAGAGACGAATTTGATATTTGACATTTTTCTTTTATTTCTTCTTTTCCATTATTTTCAGAACGAAATCGGCTTAACAAGGAACCAAGAAAACTCTGTTTAGGAAACTGAAAATGGATCAAGATAGTGGTAGCGGGTATGTATAATGCGTTTACTTAAGACCAAGGGCAACCTATATATGTTCGAGAAAGACTCTTTGATACTTTCTGAGAAACAACTAAGATAATCTTAAATTGTTAATATCTAAGATGACGGAATGTTGCCTCTTTTGTTTTTCGGGTGTACCCCAAAATGCAATGTGCATGGCTATGCACCATGGAAGAAAAATGTCACGGACGACTGGCGATTGGAATAGCCCGTCCTGGTTCGCGGAACAGTTAGGTTCTATGATGTGCCCACTCGAAGTTTCTTGGCATTCAGCTGTGTAAATCAGTGACAAGGAAGACAACTCTCGTTTGGAGATTGCAAGTTAAGCTAAAGGCATACAGGCTAAGACGTTTGGGGTCCTGGAACATTTTATTCATATTTGGTTTGTTGTGTGATCCCTTTTGGAATTTTCAGAATATCCAGGAGGGAAAGGCAGCGAGTAATTACATTTTGTAGTCGTTAAACTAAAATAGGTACGCATTGCCTTATAACCATCAAAAACCTTATATATTCCTTGACACCATAATGTTATCAAAATTTAACATTGGTTCCATTCAAGGACTAATATTTCACCACATTATTGTCAAACTTTAGTTTTGTTGCGTTACTGAACTCAATTTCACCACATAGTTGTCAAACTTTAGTATTATTGCGTTACTTGACTAAATTTCAACACATTGTTGTCCTTTAGCATTGTTGTGTTACTGAACTTAATTTCACCACATTGTTGTCAATTTTCGTATTGTTGCGTTACTCGACTAAATTTCACCACATTGTTGTCAAACTTTTTAGCATTTTTGCGTTACTGGACTAAATTTCACCACATTGTTGTCGAACTTCAGCATTGTTGCGTTACTGGACTAAATTTCACCACATTGTTGTCAAACTTCAGCATTGTTGCGTTACTGGACTAAATTTCACCACATTGTTGTCAAACTTCAGCATTGTTACGTTACTGGACTAAATTTCACCACATTGTTGTCAAACTTCAGCATTGTTGTGTTACTGGACTAAATTTCACCACATTGTTGTCAAACTTTAGCATTGTTGGGTTACTGGACTAAATTTCACCACATTGTTGTCGAACTTTAGTATTGTTGGGTTACTGGACTAAATTTCACCACATTGTTGTCGAACTTTAGTATTGTTGTGTTACTGGACTTAATTTCACCACATTGTTGTCAAACTTCAGCATTGTTACGTTACTGGACTAAATTTCACCACATTGTTGTCAAACTTCAGCATTGTTGCGTTACTGGACTTAATTTCACCACATTGTTGTCAAACTTTCAGCATTGTTGCGTTACTGGACTAAATTTCACCACATTGTTGTCAAACTTTCAGCATTGTTACGTTACTGGACTAAATTTCACCACATCATTGTCAAACTTCAGCATTGTTGTGTTACTGGACTTAATTTCACCACATTGTTGTCAAACTTCAGTATTGTTACGTTACTGGACTAAATTTCACCACATCATTGTCAAACTTCAGCATTGTTGCGTTACTGGACTTAATTTCACCACATTGTTGTCAAACTTTCAGCATTGTTGCGTTACTGGACTAAATTTCACCACATTGTTGTCAAACTTTCAGCATTGTTTCGGTACTGGACTTAATTTCAGCACCATGTTGTCAAACTTCAGTATTGTTGGGTTACTGGACTAAATTTCACCATATTGTGTCAAACATCAGCATTGTTGTGTTACTGGACTTAATTTCACCACATTGTGTCAAACATCAGCATTGTTTCGTTACTGGACTTAATTTCACTACATTGTTGTCAAACTTCAGCTTTATTGGGTTACTGGACTTAATTTCACCACATTGATTTCAAACTTCAGCATTGTTGCGTTTCTGGACTAAAGGAGGGGTATCACTTTGGGCCGTTTTACGGCCACTCAGTAATAAGCAAATAATTTAGCATGAAGATGCATTAGGGTCAGCTGCATATCCGATTTTTTTTTCGCTCTTGGTAATTTCAGAGGTCAAAGATCAAAGGGTCAAATTAATTAAATATTAGAATAGATATATCTTTTTTGAAGGTTTTCCCTGTAAATATTTGGTTTGTGAAGTTCAGTTTAGAAAAATGACTAAAACTACAAAAAGTAGGTCAAAGTGACCAAGTAAAGCATTTATTCTATTTTAGCATTAAACACTTTAATATTTTTGCTGAAAACTCGGATTTTTCAAAGATTTGATAGCTTGAAGTTGATGTTTAGTACTGCACAAGGATCTTTACATGACCTGCTTAAGATGATTACATCCTAGGGTCACATTGGCTAGGTCATGTGCATAAATAAGGTCATATTCAATGAATGGTATCATTTGTCCACTAAGCATATGCTGTTTTCCCATGTTCAAAGTATTATTTAAATTAAATAGACTTTTTTCTGCTGCCCCACTACTTGATTGTGAAAGGCAACTAAATTTGGAATCTTGATTTCGCGGTTATTGAGATGAAAATATTTCAATTTTTGAACTATTTCAAAGCTTTAGAGTAATGTTTAGCACATGCTTTGTATTTTGTTACGATCTTCTTTAGATTATTAAATACTGGGGTCACATTTGCTGGGTCACGTGTATAAATTAGGTCACATTCAATGAATGTTATTGTCTGTCAACTAAGTATCCTCTGGAATTTCCATATTTAAAGCCAGTGTTTAAGCTATTTAAGTTTGTTGTAAGAGAAAATATTAAGCAAACACCTACATTGCAAGTATGATGTTAGAAATGTGCCTGCTGCCTCATTGCATGATCGGAAAAGGCAACTAAATCTGGGATATCAATTCTTGTGGCTACCAAGGTCAAAATATATTGGATTTCTGTCTCAAATATCATAAAGAAGGTTCCTTTCTCAGGAAAACTTTCCTGTCACTACCAACCAGTTAACAATAATAATATAATACTCTCTTATGGTGAACATCAGATATTAAATACATGGTACTATTTGCTAGAGTAGCGACATAAAGGTTCCATATTTAGTCGCCTTTTACGATCATACAATGGAGCAGCAGGCACAGTTCTAATAAAATGCTTGCAATGCAGGTGTTGCTTGAGATTATCTCTTAAAACAAACTTAGATAGCTTAAACACTTACTTTATATATAGAAAATCCAGAAGATACGTTATTGACAGAATATACCTTTCATTGAATATGACCTAAATAATCCCCGTCACCTAGCTCATATGACCTTAATCTGCCATCATCTTATCCAGATCATTACAGAACCTAAATAAAGCTCTAAACGTCACTCTGAAGCTATGGAATTATTGATAATGTAAACTTTTACAATGAAATTAAGATTCCAAAATTTAGTCGCCTTTCACAATCATGCAGTGGGGCAGCAGACGTAATACTAACATCCTACATATGTACTTCAGTGAAGGCGTCGCTTGAAATTAAGTTCATAAAACAAGTCTAAATAATTTAAAATCATGCTTAAACACGAGAAAACAGCATATGCTTAGTGGACAGATGATACCATTCATTGAATATGACCTTATTTATGCACTTGACCTAGCCAATGTGACCTTATGATGTAACCATCTTAAGCAGGTCATGTCAAGATCTATATGCGGTAATAAACATTAACTTCAACCAATAAAATCTTTGAAAAATCCTAGTTTTCAGCAAAAATATTAAAGTGTTTAATGCTAAAATAGAATATATGCTTAATAAGGTGACTGTAACCTACTTTTTGAATTTTTCATCATTTTTTGTGAATTTTCACCCTTTGACGTTTGACCTCTGAAATTATCATGAGCGCAGAAAAAAAATCGGATATTCTGAATAGCATACAATATGCAACTGACCCTTATGTATCTTCATGCAAAAATATTTTGCTTATCACTGTGTGCCCGTAAAACGGTCAAAAGTGATACCCCTACTTTCACAACATTATGGTCAAACTTCAGTATTGTTGTGTTACTGGACTAAATTTCACCACATTGTTGTCAAACTTCAGCATTGTTTCGTTACTGAACTTAATTTCACCACATTGTTGTCAAACTTTAGCATTGTTGGGTTACTGGACTAAATTTCACCACATTGTTGCAAAACTTCAGTATTGTTGTGTTACTGGACTTAATTTCACCACATTGTTGTCAAACTTCAGCAATGTTTCGTTACTGAACTTAATTTCACCACATTGTTGTCAAACTTCAGTATTGTTGTGTTACTGGACTTAATTTCATCACATTGTTGTCAAACTTTAGCATTGTTGTGTTACTGGACTCAATTTCACCACATTGTTGTCAAACTTCAGCATTGTTTCGTTGCTGGACTAAATGTTACCACATCATTGTCAAACTTCAGCATTGTTGTGTTACTGGACTAAATTTCACCACATTGATGTCAAACTTCAGCATTGTTGTATTACTGGACTAAATTTTACCACATTGTTGTCAAACTTCAGCATTGTTTCGTTGCTGGACTAAATTTCACCACATCATTGTCAAACTTCAGCATTGTTTTGTTGCTGGACTAAATTTCACCACATCATTGTCAAACTTCAGCATTGTTGTGTTACTGGACTAAATTTCACCACAATGTTGTCAAACTTCAGCATTGTTGTGTTACTGGACTAAATTTCACCACATTGTTGTCAAACTTCAGCATTGTTTCGTTGCTGGACTAAATTTCACCACATCATTGTCAAACTTCAGCATTGTTGTGTTACTGGACTAAATTTCACCACAATGTTGTCAAACTTCAGCATTGTTGTGTTACTGGACTAAATGTCACCACATTGTTGTCAAACTTCAGCATTGTTTCGTTACTGGACTAAATTTCACCACATCATTGTCAAACTTCAGCATTGTTGTGTTACTGGACTAAATGTCACCACATCATTGTCAAACTTCAGCATTGTTGTGTTACTGGACTAAATTTCACCACAATGTTGTTGTCAAACTTCAGCATTGTTGTGTTACTGGACTAAATGTCACCACATTGTTGTCAAACTTCAGCATTGTTGTGTTACTGGACTAAATGTCACCACATCATTGTCAAACTTCAGCATTGTTGTGTTACTGGACTAAATGTCACCACATCATTGTCAAACTTCAGCATTGTTGTGTTACTGGACTAAATGTCACCACATCATTGTCAAACTTCAGCATTGTTGTGTTACTGGACTAAATTTTACCACATTGTTGTCATTGTTCCGGTCAGAATTTATTCTCATTCTCATTCTCGTTATTACAAGATTTCTTCTCGTCGTTGTAATGAAATGTGTGATAAGTTTTTTTGAAAATTATTTACTTGTTTTCTTGTTGATTTTTTTCGATTCTTCTTAGTTGTTCTGGTTTTTTATTTTTATTTTTTAATTTTTCGTTTTTTTTCTCTCCAAGTTTTCTTTTAATTAAGATTACATTTGCGTCAAGCTAGGTCAGATTATAACATGTAATCCATCATGGAAGATAAAAATAAAGCTCTTTTCGAGTATATTTCCTCATTTGAAATGTCCTTATCTTGCCGCTGACAAATGTTGTTGGGTTTTTTTTTTATCAAAAACAGGAACAAACGAATCATTATTTTTTTCAATTATAAAAAGTTACTTACATTACACCATTACCACCATTGAAAAGTTTGAACAATCAATTTTACTTTAAGGTAAAAATATAAAAAATAATTAATTGCTTCCTGAAAAATCCGTGGCACCATGATGTCCTTTAGCGAATGAAGTACTGATTGCGATTTGATTTAATCATATTTTATTGCAAAATGTGCATTGGGATTGGGCACAATTTGTACAACTTATAAAAAGCCCGTTCCCAAACAAGAGCTGTTGGAGAACAGCAAAGCTCGCCTATTCAGAAGAAGTTGATGTTCAAGTATTTACTATTTAAACATGGAAATATGACAAATTAACAGACTCAAAACCCCCCTAAAGGGCCCTAAATTGGTTGTATTATCACGTTCAGCATCCATACACATTAGGAAAATAAAATCATAAACATTTATGATGACTTATGCTTAAACAATTGACAAAATAGAAACTTGCTCAAAAACTTTAACATGGAAATATGACAAATTAACAGACTCAAAAACCCCCTAAAGGGCCCCAACTTGGTTGTATTATCACGTTCAGCATCCATACACATTAGGAAAATAAAATCATAAACATTTATGATGACTAAAGAATAAAACAATAGACAAAATAGAAACTTTCTCAAAAACTTTAACATTGAAATATGACAAATTAACAGACTAAAAAAAAAACCTAAAGGGCCCCAAATTGGTTGTATTATCACGTTCAGCATCCATACACATTAGGAAAATAAAATCATAAACATTTATGGTGACTTAAGCTTAAACAATTGACGAAACAGAAATTTGCTCAAAAACTTTAACGTGAAATGGGACGCCAACGCTGACGCCGACTTCGAATAGGCGAGCTAAAAACATTCAAATTTCATAGACAAGATGGCATTTATATGATAAGATATACATAATATATAAAGTTGTATTTGACCTAGCTGTTATGATTGACGCAAATATTTTTTTATTCAAAGATGCTCCACCGCTGACAAATGGTATTTTTCTCTATCAAAAACAGGAGCAGACAAATTAGTATTTTTCTTACTTTATGCCATTACCGCATTTGAAAAGTTTGAGCTTCTAATTTTTCCTCAAGATAAAAATATTTAAAAAATGAATTATTTTTGTGTTAGTTAGACATATATAAACACGATTCAACACTAATTATTGTTCAAATGATGATTGTCGTTTATGCTTTTTCGGTGGTGGAGCATCTTCAATGTAATCACTAGATAATTGAGGTATGGTCAGGGAAGCTACTAAACTGCATTGTAATAGCGAGACTCATATCTTGCTATAACCAGAAACAATCTTGTAATAACGAGTATGAAAAATACTTTTTTCCATTAATGAACTTTTTTTAAGAAAGCCCTATTTGGCTTCTGTATAAAAGGTGATTTATGTCATTCTAATACACAAAAGTGTTGTCATTGTTGTTGTGTATTATTTGTTCTAGGTTTTGGTTGATGAATGTGATAGAATAAAAAAAAAGCGGAAAAGGCGATGTTTAGCGGGGCGGAAAATTATCGCTTTTGCTAGACAAAATAATGAAATGGCACATATTAGTTACCTAGCCCGAGATACTCTGGCCCTAACACCAGACTTAGACATTATGACAGACAAATGTCAAGTTTAGGGACATCTATCTGTCATAATGTCTAAGTCTGGTGTTAGGGTCAGAGTATCTCGGACTAATTAGTTACCATAGTAATACAGCAATACTCCTTCCATTTCCTTTGTGGCTTACCTCGGCTATATAGAGTATCCGGCGGAACTTCTTTCTGTTTTTAGTGATAGTGTATATAGCTATGATATGGTACATCAGGAGGACACATAGAATGGCAGCATTGACGATGTTAATGATTGTGTTCTCACAGTAACAGGCAATCTGGGGAGGGAAAATACAGCATTATTTTGATAGAATCATTTACATTGATGTCACTATTTTTTATAATTTTTGTTTGCAAACTGTGAATCCACATGGTTGATTCTTACAAAAGTCCAATTTGGTATGAAAAATTATTATAATATACATGTATATATTATCCATCAAACCGATTTCAATTGATTCCGTTCGTCGTATAGAACTAGATGACAAGTAAAAGTACAAAAGACAAGACAGGTTTCGGAAAGTGCGTTGTAAAAAGCATGCTATAGACATCTTAAATGTGCATGAAAACGTAGAAAATCTAGGTTAGAATAATTAACTTTGAGATCTTTATCTTCTTCTTTTTTATAAATAAATAGACAAGGGATTCAACATCACAGGATACTTTAATCAAAATCAACCAGCCAACCAATTACATGTTGCACATATTTTCCATGGAAAAGATACGAATAAAGCTCTGTTGTAACCAGTATCAAAGGCATTAAGGTTTGTTTTAATTAATTAACGTCCTATTAACAACCAGGGTCATGTAAGGACGGTATCACATGTATGCGGTGTAGAATGTCTAATTTGATTAACGACAATTGTTTAAATACACCACGTTCAATTCCGGATCACTCTTACTTACAATGTTCTATCGATATTCCGGAAATGGATCCTAATCACCGCTATGAAATATCTATTGAGTCCAAACGCGCACAGCTCCGATTTTCAACGCAAATAAAATACCTGTAGATTTTTTTAAATCCGTCGATTATTTAGACGCAATTAACAAAAACTATAGACCGTATTGAGCAGGAATTCGCTTGTAATAGTGACATAAATACAGCTTATGACACATTTGAAAAATTCCTACATATAGGCAGAGATTTAAATAGTAAATCTCTGATATAGGGATTGGATTTCGTTTTTATGTTAACCATGCTTGTATGGAGCAATTCCTCTAAGAATATATTCTATGGGGCGCGTTAGCGCCCCATATTGATATATATTCTTAGAGGAATTGCTCCATACAAGCATGGTTAACATAAAAACGAAATCCAATCCCTATATTTACACTCACCAGACTTTTCTTTTATATTTTATGCAATAAAATCGTCATTTGAAAGTGACGTAATTATTCAATAAAAGTCGGTCAAAAGTGGGAGGAGCTTACTCAATTGAACAGCGAATGATGACTCTTCACGTAGGATAGAATTATTCATCCGCGACGAAAAAAAGTTCAATATTTTAATGTAAAATGAACATGACAAACAGAGTAAATTTCAGTGATAATTTTATTTAATTATATCAGAACTTTAAATAGGTATTCAATTTTGCTAAAAGTTAATATATAGCGTAATAACAAAGTATTTGTACTCGGCCACATGTGTGAACTCGGTGACCGTTATATTGTGAAGCGAGGCGAGGCTGACGCACGCTTACACACTGGAGTTTTCCGAAGTTGTCAAAACACCGATGTTCAAGTAGCTAAATTTTTTGAGATTGTCGTCTGACTTGACGATATTACATCCTTCGGAGCCATGTGATTATATAATCTACGCTTAGATCCATCGCCATCTATAGATGAAACAACTTCACTTGTGTTCGATGGATACAATGTACAGTATTTGTGGTGACGTGTGACTGTCAACACGTGGATTACAAGCGGTGCATGTTTTATAATACACATGATTAATTTCTCAAAGAACAAAGACAAGAGAATATGTTTATAACTGACCTATCTCTGTCAGTGGGTCTCACGCCCGTCAACCCAAAAGACTCGATCGTAGGACACAGACACAGTGGTAATGTTTACATTTGACATCCATCATTTTTAACAAAAATGAAAGCGCTGCACGTCGCCCCGGTCGGGATATTTTTCCCGTTTCTTTATACAATTGTTAATTTTAAAAATGTTTGTATCATATATAAATATAAAACATATATGTATTGTTTACATTTTCCCCAAATTCTATGAAAAACAGCAATATACACGTAATGTTATGTCAAAATGTAAACAAAGCCATGTGTTTCTTTTAAAAAAAAGTAGCCCCTTTACGTTGCATAGAATATTTTCATACGCAAGTTCAAAGTTCAATGTTACCATGCAGTTATGGTAAACAAAATCGGCTAGTACTTACGTATAGTGATCAAGCCTAGCAAGTGTAAATGTCATCGCGTGTGCATATACGTACGCAGAACTCGTATAATAGTTACAAACGCAAGTCGTTATATAAACCTTACTGGAACGATATCTTACAGGAGAATTGGGATGCATTATGTGATAAAGAAAAAACTTGGTTGAAGTATAAAGGTTCACCTATAATACGTCGTCGCTATAAGGAGGAGTATTGTATCGCTCGGCGACTATTCGACAAACTTCATCGCAGATGTAAACGTAATTATCAATTACAGAAACAACGCGAATTAGAGGAATCACTTGTTAAACACAATTCTAGGGAATTTTGACGTGATATTAGTAAAATTGGAATTGGAGAACAACGCAAGCAAATAATTCTATGGGAAGAAATTGATGATGATGGTCGTATTGTTACCGATACTAAAGCAGTGTTAAATAGATGGAAATTAGACTATAGTGACCTATATTCAACATGCTCTACTAACGATAATAGCTTTCATGAGGTTCACCTAAAGCGCATTCGAGAGGAAACCAATTCCGTCGCGGGAGATGATTGTGATAGTAGTTCTCTAAACGCCCCAATAACGATGGAGGAAGTAGAAGTTTTAATGAAAAAAGCAAAGCTACATAAAGCAGCAGGGATAGACAACATACCGGCGGAAGCTTTATAAAATGATGCATGTGTCACATTACTTCATTCAATTTTTGAAAAATGCTTTGAAAATGGAGTGTTGCCTGGAAAATGGAAGGAAGGAATAATTAATCCACTAATTAAGCCGAATTCCACAGACCCTCGGAACCCCTTAACGTATCGCGGGATAACACTTTTATCGGTACCGTGTAAAGTTTACTGCGGTATTATAAATACTAGACTTACGAAGTGGTTAGAACGGGAAAATAAACTGGCCGACGCTCAAAATGGATTCCGTAAGTAAAGGGGATGTCAGGAACATATTGATACATTATATAACATTATAAACAATAGAAAATTGAAAGGTCAATCTACATTTTCAAGTTTTATAGACCTACAGAAAGCGTTCGACACGGTAGATAGGGATTGTCTGGGGTTTAAATTACAATCAGCTGGTATACTCTATAGAGCCATATTTTCGTTATATGAGGATGTAAAATAATGGAACATTAACCGACAGCTTCAACGTACGACGGGGCCTAAAACAGGCATGTTTATTGTCACCGACAGTCTTTTCTTTGTATATAAATGATTTGATTGAAATCCTTAATCAGTCAGGAGGTGGTGTCAACATAGACACAATGAATTTAAGTGCTCATTTTTACGCGGACGACATAGCGCTCATCTCGGCGACAGAAAGTGATCTACAAAAGTTATTGAATATTGTGGCGGAATGGTGCTTCAAATGGAGAATCACAATTAATACGACAAAGTCCAAAATTATTCACTTTCGCCCCAACTCAATATCACGTACGGAGTCTGTGTTCACTTGTGGTACAAATGAGTTGGATATATGTAATGCCTATAAATATTTAGGGCTGTGGTTCGATGAATACCTAGATTTAAAAATGGCGGTAAAGGAACTTGCAAAATCGGCCAGCCGGGGCTTTGGGAATGTTATCGAAGTTTATAGCTGCCGGAGGAATGATTTACTCTGTTTATACAAAGCTCTATAATGGTTTAGTAAAACCAGTTTTGTTCTATTGTTCAGCGATATGGGGTCAGACTGAACACCGCGTCATCAATAACGTTAAGACAGAGCTATTAGATTGTTCCTTGGAGTCACGAAAAATACTTTTAACTGTGGAAAAAGAGGGGACATGGGTTGGATGTCATGTTTAGCTACACAACATATATTGAAGTGTTTCGTCTACGCTGTAAACTAAAAACATTGTCAACGGATAGGCTTTTATATAAAGTGTGTACATGATCCGAAAAGTATGGCAGATCCTGGGACTCAAAGGCAAACAAACTGGCTTCTAAATATAATATAACTAATATTATAAACTGTGCTTCATCTTTAAGTACTGCTATGAAGTCTCTTAAGCAGTGTATGTTTAAGTATGATGAGCAGACTTGGTTCACGGAAATATGGAATGATAATAGAAATGTAAACGGAAATAAGCTTAGGACATATAGAACTTTTAAGAAAGATTTAAAAACTGAAAGTTATGTTTCCTGCATAATTATGCCTAGAGATCACCGTAGCGTTCTTGCTAAGTTGCGTTGTGGCAGTTTGCCATTGAATATAGAGACAGGGCGTTATTGTAAGCCTCCATTGCCTTTAAACGAAAGAACTTGTCCATTTTGTGAAGATATCATTGAGTCTGAAGTTCATTTTATTTTTAAATGTAAAGCGTATTGTGATTTAAGGAAAACTTACATAATTGATAGAGTAACTGTTTTATGTGAACATTTTGAAAGTATGTCTTCTGATAATCAACTTATCTTTTTAATGAATTGTGATGTTTTACAAGTTAGTCATGCTAAATATATCTTTTTAGCGATGAGGAGAATGCAATCTCTATTATAGTAATTTTGACTTATTATAACTTTAACTGATAATGTTGTTTTATTCACATATATTGTTCATAATTTTAGTACATTCGTGTCTCGTAAGCCAATTAATGGCTGGGCATTTTTACTAATGAAGAATATTTTTTGTGAGCAGAGCGATGTGCGTGTTTTGGGAGACTGCGGTATGTTCGTGTTGTACCTTCTTGTATAGTGGAACTTTTGCCCTTTTTATAGTGCTATATCACTGAAACATGCTGTCGAAGACACCAAGCAACATATCCAACCCGGTCACATTAAATACTGACAACAGGGGAACCAGTCGTCCCACTCCATTTATGCTTAGCGCAAAGCAGGAGCAGAAACTACCACTTTTATAGACTACGGTGTGTCTCGGCTCGGGGATAGAACCCAAAACCTTCCACACAGGGGCGGGCGCTCAACCGAAGACCAAAAGTGAGGTGGTGTCAAGGGAGACATTAAGAAGAAGAAAGTAAGTGATGAAGAAAGAAAAAATAAGATCCTAAATTTAGTCGCATTTTACGATCATGCAATAGGGACAGCAGGTACAGTTCTTACGTCCTACCTGCAGGGCAGAGGCATTAAGTTCCAATATAGACCTCTTGTTACAGCTCAAGTACATGCTACCTTGCATAAGGGAATGTACGGTGGCTGATTCGTGCCATTTCGTCTTTTCGCCCCGAAAAGACGAGAATTAAGAAACCTTAAATTTCGTCTTTTCGTCTTTCGCCCCGAAGAGACGAAATTTAAACATCTTTTTGTCGAGGCGAAAAGATGAAAAGACGAAAAATAAAACACGAAAAGACGAAAGTGATACACGCTAATTAGCGACTTTGATTATAGTCTTTTCGCCTTCGAAAATCTCGTCTTTTTGTCTTTTCCGGGCGAAAAGACGAAAATTAACAAACCTTAATTTTCGTCTTATCGTCTTCCGGTCCGGTGTGGAAGCCATTTTGAAATCTTTTTATGTTATTGACTTAATTGTTCAATATGGAAGCATCGAAGTAGTTTAAGATAACAATCGATTGATTAAATTGATAAGTATTACCAGGTTCTTCATCAATAACTAAGATTAGAAGTATTGAAACTGAAGTAAATATATATGTTTACAACAGTTATGTAGATTTCTCACACGTGGCACGTGCCACTAACAGATTTATCATTCCGCAAATCTTTTAGCTTAATTGATATATTTTTTTAATTCATTAATATCTGAATTATTGTGTCTAATCGCCCTATTTAGTAAGTACGCTTATCAAAACATTGCCGTGTATATGTTAGGCAAATAATGAACTTAAAATGCTAAACATAGCACTTACAGGAGTTGCCTCCCTACACAAATTAATAAAAAGTTGTCGGCGGTTAATATTTGAAAGCGTTTGAACCACGGATCAACTTGTTAACGAAATAATTTATGAAAGACAACTCGTTAAGACTTTGACTTTGAAGGAAGGACTTGTACCAAGAAATTGCTCAAATACAGTTAATTATAACAGTCAATCAGTAGGTACAATGTACTGTGTATTATTTGAAAAGACATTTTGACTACATACATGACATGATCTTCATAATTGTACGTTAGAAATTACATTATAATCTCCGTCGTGTATGAAAGATGACAAAGTATATCTGTAATTTGTAATTTTTTTAGGGCGAAAAGACGAAAAGACGAAATATAAGGTTTGTTAAATCTCGTCCTTTCGCCCCGAAAAGACGAGATTTTTGAAGGCGAAAAGACGAAAATTAAAGGCGCTAATTAGTCGGGGCGAAAAGACGAAAAGACGAAATGCCATAAATCAACCACCGTAAGGAATGGCATCTAGAGAATAAATTACAGAGACCGACTCGTGCTTTAATTGATGAGAGAGATTGTGATCCGACTTACAGGAATAACACAGCAAGAATAGACACACAGGAAGTACCACGTGACGAGTGCAATGACGTCACCGACATTGCTTCCCGCGCCTCCAACCGGAAGTATCCTGAATACACGTGGTTCTTTGACGTCATTTGTGACCTTCAGGAATCCCGCGTGGGTTACCAAGGTGTTGTGGCATATGTAGGGACTGCAACCATAGAGATAATGATATAATTAGTAACATCAAACTAATGACAACGACTACAGATTTGTGAAGAGCATGGCCATCGACAAACAGAACATTTTCTCAAAAGAGCAACAACTTCAAAAAGCAAAATTTGGCTCCGGTTAAATTATGCAAGTTCATTGCCCATTGGATCTCTTTTGAAATTCTCAATAGCCAGCATTTCCTATATCAACATAGAAATCGATGTCAGTTGTTACGAAATGCAATATTTTACAACTTGCACCAAAACATTTGCCGATGGCGACGTCAGGGTGATTCAATAGGCCCCTCTCTATTCGAATGTGAGACTTAAATCTCAACATAACAAATAGGCAATATTTGATAAATAAAAAATATTTTTTTGGGGGGAAACGACCTTACTTTAGCCATAAGGGTACGCTAATTGGTTACAATTTGTCTAAATTTAGAACCACCAGAGTGTCCATACACTGTTTTAGAGGTAATAAGGGTATAAATCAAAACAGTCATGGACACTCTGACGGGTCCACATTTATTTAAATTGTAACTAATTCTCAGATCCTGTGACTCCTAGCTAGGGCACAGGGATCTGAGAATTAGTTACAGATTGTATAATCATGGACCCACCAGAGTGCCCCAAGACCATTTTTTGACGTTTTAGAGGTCTAGATTAAAAATCATACTCTAAATGGTACTATATACGAGAAGGGTGGAAAGCCTTAGACTCCAAATTTCTAACCCGCTTACCTTTAGCGGCTATAAAAACACATTTCTAGTACATCGTCATTAAAACGGTTACTACCGTTGGAAAGAGCGATAATTTTCCTTTCAAAATCATCCAATACATCTATACAAAGTGCCGTCATTCAGACGATATAAGCCCCATTATGACAAATATCTTGAAGCCATCTAATTAAAAATGCATACTGGTTTCGTGGCTGATATACAGTACTTAATGCGTCTAACATTCCCTCGAAACGAACGCGAAACGCAAAACGCAAACGAAATGCTAAACGAAAACGAACGAAAACGCAAACGAAAAACGAAAAACGCAAACGAAAAAACGATTAGCGTAAAACGAAAAACGCGTTTCGTCAAGCGCTAAACGCAATACGAAAAACGCAAACGAAAAACGAAAAACGTAAACGAAGTGAAAGCGTGACCGGAAGACCAGAATGCAATCATAAAATGTCGATCGGGACTTCGGTAGCTTAGTGATCCGGATTCTGAAAGCGATGTCTATTTTACGTTCGCAATTTTGATTTAGTACGATTTATCATTATGAAAAATATATCTTGTCTTAGAAAATATGCAATTGTTATAAATATATTACCAATAAGTATGTGATTACGTATATATATCCAAGCATTAATACATTCTTTTAACTTATAAAGCGAGATTTTAAAAATAATTATAAAACATGCATGTGTATAAATAGTCTTCAATCAATGCTAGTATTTATAAGTCTGCTCTGAATTTGTCACACATACTAGTACTGTTTTATAGAAATTATCAGTTTCAGAAAAGAAAACACTTAAGAAGAACTTCTTATTTTAGTGTATGTATTGTGAACATGTACGTTTGATTACTGCAAGTATAACCCTAGGTCTAGCGGTTAGGTAGTTATATTTTACATGTATATATATATATGACTCCAGAGGAGGTCCCCGTACCGGCCGTTATATAGATATCAATGTGAACACTCACCTGTAGCATTTACCCGACCCATTTGGAGGTCTTATATAAAATTTGCTTTATAATTCACGGGACAACACATGTACAACACTCTACCCCTCTCCATCCCCACTCCCCCTCTCGATTTACCTGCTTTCATTTATACCATTTGTTATTTGACAGCGGCATATTTTGATTTTGTGTCAACTTGTATCACACCTGGTCAAGTGCAGTCACCCAT
Source organism: Argopecten irradians (assembly GCF_041381155.1). Lineage (NCBI taxonomy): Eukaryota > Metazoa > Mollusca > Bivalvia > Pectinida > Pectinidae > Argopecten > Argopecten irradians. Next base: position 29,778,683 of record NC_091139.1, read on the forward strand.
GAACAATGGCTCACTGATACGTAGCCTCAGACGCGCACGGCCCCTCACATGTTTATTTAGGCTACGATGTGTATAATACGCGTACGTGACCCCGTGCATGTACATGTACCAAAGCATACCACAAAAACAACAATTTTGTGTTATTCTAGTCATTACAGAAAACCAGCTCTATGGTGTTTTATTCCTCGTGTGTTTTGTTACATCAACATACCAATAAAATACATGATCAATCATATCAATGGCCAATACGTGTAAATACAGAGATACAGTTGAATGTACATGTATCAACTGTCAGTTCGTGTTGTATATGTATATATATATAAGTCAATTATGATTTGATATCTATTGACTTCGGTACGTTCTTAATTTCACATAAAATATGTAAAAAAAAGTATTCGTTGTATGGTTGAGATATTATTAATTGTGTTATTTAATTATTAGAATAGTGTGTACCACTAGAAAATAATGTGATCCAATGCTAAAAGTGATGAGTCGGATATAATTTTTTTATAATGTATGCACCAGTGAGTTATATATATATTATGACCAGCAGTACGGCGTCCTGTGGCGTGAGTTCACACCTGTTTGTAATCCTTCTGTCCACTTTATCGAGCCCCGCGGGTGTTACAAGTGTATATTGTACCTGTCCCCCTGTAGCACATACACGTGTATAGCTAGTACTATATAAGACCTTGCAGAACGGTATACAAATGATCATTACTATCAAACAATGTGTGTAGGTTACACGTATCAAATGTAATTAATGTCTAGATACAAAAGGATTTTTTTTTTAAAATTTATTTGTGTATGTTTACTACATTGTCCAGAACACGTAAATTTATCGGCCTACACCGTCGTTTGACTCCACTTTTAGTTTAGCCAACACATGCGCAGTCAACCATTCCTAATCAAATATCAATGAATAACATCCGGTAAACGAATTGGAACGCAAACGCACGCAAACGCAAACGAACGAAAGCCAAAACGAATCAAAACGCAAACGAACGCAAACGAAATCGAATCGAAACGCAAACGAACGAAAACGCGAAACGCAAACGAAAAACGCTCGACGAAACAAAACGCAAACGAAACTAAACGAAAGAAACGCAAACGAATCTAAAACGCGTTTGAGGGAATGTTAGACGCATTAAGTACTGTAATATGCATGAGCGAGGCTTCGGCTGCAATCTCATTGGCCGGTGTAACGTTGAAAATGAACCTTCGTTGAAAATTGACCTCGGGTCATTTTTCAACGTTGAAAACGGACCCCGATTGCCGTTGAAAATTGAACGTTTTTTAATCTAGACCTCTTAAACCTCTAAAAATGGTCTTATGGCACTCTGGTGGGTCCATCATTATATATTCTGTAACTAATTCTCAGATCCCTGTGAGCCAGGGTTGTGTAAAGACAATAGACGTACACACAATATATATAGCAATTATAAATACATATGTACAATAGGATTTTACTAAAAGTATAACGACGGTCAATAATATCTCTCGCTAATACGTAGTTAAATGATGATCATTTATGAATTCACACGATTTCCATAAGCACCAATTTCACAACGATCAATAAAGCGATCTGCCAATTCAATTTTGTATTTATTACAATAATAATTACTAAAATTTAAAAAAAAGTGAACATCCTGTTGGTAATCATTTATAACGGTCATGACTTTGATAGGTAAATGATTGTATATCATATGTGTGTAAGTGTCTACAGAACACGTTCGTGACGTTGCTGTGCAACACTACGTACCCAAGTATGCGTGAGTATTAAGTATTCATGACGATGTGACTAGTACGTTATACACTATGAAGGCCAGTCCTTTGAAAGAGGCCATGTAGATCGATTCAGGACATTATTACTTTTCTCAACAATAAAAATCGATATCTCACAACAAATATATCAACCACGATTATACAAAGATGCTCACAATAGTTCTAAGGTGATAGATTTCAACACTGGTCAGCCAAAGCAGTTTCTCATCGACTGATCGAATGTGATCAGCGAGAGCTCAATCGTTAAGGTGATCGAAATTTTCTACGCCGTAGAGCAATGTTTTCTTCTACATTTACACAAAAATTCTGATTCCCTGTATGCCAATCACAGGAATATGAAAATTACTTACAGTATATTTGTATGACTATCATAATCTACATAATGTATAAATTGTACAATTTTCACCGAACTTTCGTCTAAACCCCAGCGAACAATTCTGTTATGTCTATATACCTATAATTATAAAGTGTAAATAATCATCAGACCCGGAAACTGACCAGTGGCCCCGTGTCCCTTAGTTCTCTAAACGTAACCTTCCCGGTAACTGACCAGCGGCCCCGTGTCCCTTACTTCTCTATACGTACCCTTCCCGGAAACTGACCAGTTGCTCCGTGTCCCTTAATTCTCTATACGTACCCTTCCCGGAAACTGACCAGTTGCCCCGTGTCCCTTAATTCTCTATACGTACCCTTCCCGGTAACTGACCAGCGGCCCCGTGTCCCTTACTTCTCTATACGTACCCTTCCCGGAAACTGACCAGTTGCCCCGTGTCCCTTAATTCTCTATACGTACCCTTCCCGGAAACTGACCAGTGGCCCCGTGTCCCTTACTTCTCTATACGTACCCTTCCCGGAAACTGACCAGTTGCCCCGTGTCCCTTAATTCTCTATACGTACCCTTCCCGGAAACTGACCAGTGGTCCCTTGTCCCTCAGTTCCAGTCGATGATTCGGCCGTTCCTCGATTTGGATTTCTGTGGTATCCATGTGGTATTTCTGTAAGACGTTTACATTCTACCGCACTGATATATTACTGATGATTATGCTACGGCATGTTCATTTCTGATATATTAAAAATGGCCGAATTGAACATCCAAGTAGAGAAAATATATGTATGGTTTTATATAAAATCTAGTATAATACAGTGATATGAAAATATATTCGTTTATATTTTACTCCAAAACGCATTAAACACCTACTTGTATATGGTCTATAGAACGACAATGACAATTTGGAGCATATATGTACAATTTATCTAACGACATGTATTAAAATCTCAGGTAACTAGTTATAAAAACTATCCTATTTCTGAGGTAGATAGCTAGTCAGCCATTTAAACATGTCGCCCTTCCAATTGAGATTAAAATCGTCCTCTTTATCAATTGCTATAAATTCATTATTCCAAGTCAGTATATGTACAAATAATGTAGAGAAAATGAATGTCCTAAAGGTTTAGGTGTCTGACATTTTACCACTAACTCTACACATCAGTCAGTCCTAGAGGTTAAGGTGTCTGACATTTTACAACTAAATATACACTTCTGTATGTCCTAGAGGTTAGGGTGTCTGACATTTTACCACTAACTCTACATTTCTGTCTGTCCTAGAGGTTAAGGTGTCTGACATTTTACCACTTACTCTACAAATCTGTATGTCCTAGAGATTAAGGTGTCTGACATTTTACCACTAACTCTACACTTCTGTCTGTCCTAGAGGTTAAGGTGTCTGACATTTTACCACTAACTCTACACTTCTGTATGTCCTAGAGGTTAAGGTGTCTAACTCAACAAAATCTGTATGTCCTAGAGGTTAAGGTGTCTGACATTTTACCACTAACTCTACACTTCTGTCTGTCCTAGAGGTTAGGTGTCTGACATTTTACCACTAACTCTACACTTCTGTCTGTCCTAGAGGTTATGGTGTCTGACATTTTACCACTAACTCTACACTTCTGTCTGTCTGTCCTAGAGGTTAAGGTGTCTGACATTTTACCACTAACTCTACACTTCTGTCTGTCCTAAAGGTTTAGGTGTCTGACATTTTACCACTAACTCTACACTTCTGTATGTCCTTGAGGTTAGGTGTCTGACATTTTACCACTAACTCTACACTTCTGTATGTCCTAAAGGTTTAGGTGTCTGACATCTTACCACTAACTCTACACTTCTGTATGTCCTAGAGGTTATGGTGTCTGACATTTTACCACTAATTTTAGGTGTCTGACATTTTACCACTAATTCTACACTTCTGTCTGTCCTAAAGGTTAAGGTGTCAGACATCTTACCACTATCTCTACATTTCTGTCTGTCCTAGAGGTTAAAGTGTCTGACATTTTACCACTAACTCTACACTTCTGTCTGTCCTAGAGGTTAAGGTGTCTGACATTTTACCACTAACTCTACACTTCTGTCTGTCCTAAAGGTTAAGGTGTCTGACATTTTACCACTAACTCTACACTTCTGTATGTCCTAGAGGTTAAGGTGTCTGACATTTTACCACTAACTCTACACTTCTGTATGTCCTAAAAGTTTAGATGTCTGACATTTTTACCACTAACTCTAAACTTCTGTCTGTCCTAGAGGTTAAGGTGTCTGACATTTTACCACTAACTCTACACTTCTGTCTGTCCTAGAGGTCAGGGTGTCTGACATCTTACCACTAACTCTACATTTCTGTCTGTCCTAGAGGTTAAGGTGTCTGACATTTTACCACTAACTCTACACTTCTGTCAGTCCTAGAGGTTAAGGTGTATGACATTTTACCACTAACTCTACACTTCTGTCTGTCCTAAAGGTTAAGGTGTCTGACATTTTACCACTAACTCTACACTTCTGTCTGTCTCAGAGGTTAAGGTGTCTGACATTTTACAACTAATTCTACACTTCTATCTGTCCTAAAAGTTAAGGTGTCTGATATTTTACCACTAACTCTTCACTTCTGTATGTCCTTGAGGTTATAATTAGGTGTATGACATTTTACCACTAACTCTACACTTATGTATGTCCTTGAGGTTAGGTGTATGACATTTTACCACTAACTCTACACTTCTGTCTGTCCTAAAAGTTAAGGTGTCTGATATTTTACCACTAACTCTACACTTCTGTCTGTCCTAGAGGTTAAGGTGTCTGATATTTTACCACTAACTCTACACTTCTGTCTGTCCTAGAGGTTAAGGTGTCTGACATTTTACCACTAACGCTAAACTTCTATCTGTCCTAGAGGTTAAGGTGTCTGACATTTTACCACTAACTCTACACTTCTATCTGTCCTAGAGGTTAAGGTGTCTGACATTTTACCACTAACTCTACACTTCTGTATGTCCTAAAGGTTTAGGTGTCTGACATTTTACCACTAACTCTACACTTCTGTATGTCCTTGAGGTTATGGCATCTGAAAATTTACCACTAACTTTAGGTGTCTGACATTTTACCACTAATTCTACACTTCTGTCTGTCCTTGAGGTTAGGTGTATGACATCTTACCACTAACTCTACACTTCTGTATGTCCTAGAGGTTATGGTGTCTGACATTTTACCACTAACTTTAGGTGTCTGACATTTTACCACTAATTCTACACTTCTGTCTGTCCTAGAGGTTAAGGTGTCAGACATCTTACCACTATCTCTACATTTCTGTCTGTCCTAGAGGTTAAGGTGTCTGATATTTTACCACTAACTCTACACTTCTGTCAGTCCTAGAGGTTAAAGTGTATGACATTTTACCACTAACTCTTCACTTCTGTCTGTCCTAGAGGTTAAAGGTTAAGGCGTCTGACATTTTACCACTAACTCTACACTTCTGTCTGTCCCAGAGGTTAAGGTGTCTGACATTTCACAACTAATTCTACACTTCTGTCTGTCCTAAAAGTTAAGGTGTCTGATATTTTACCACTAACTCTACACTTCTGTATGTCCTAGAGGTTAAGGTGTCTGACATTTTACCACTAACTCTACACTTCTGTATGTCCTAAAAGTTTAGATGTCTGACATTTTACCACTAACTCTAAACTTCTGTCTGTCCTAGAGGTTAAGGTGTCTGACATTTTACCACTAACTCTACACTTCTGTCTGTCCTAGAGGTTAGGGTGTCTGACATTTTACCACTAACTCTACATTTCTGTCTGTCCTAGAGGTTAAGGTGTCTGACATTTTACCACTAACTCTACACTTCTGTCTGTCAGTCCTAGAGGTTAAGGTGTATGACATTTTACCACTAACTCTACACTTCTGTCTGTCCTAGAGGTTAAAGGTTAAGGTGTCTGACATTTTACCACTAACTCTACACTTCTGTCTGTCTCAGAGGTTAAGGTGTCTGACATTTTACAACTAATTCTACACTTCTATCTGTCCTAAAAGTTAAGGTGTCTGATATTTTACCACTAACTCTTCACTTCTGTATGTCCTTGAGGTTATAATTAGGTGTATGACATTTTACCACTAACTCTACACTTCTGTATGTCCTTGAGGTTAGGTGTATGACATTTTACCACTAACTCTACACTTCTGTCTGTCCTAAAAGTTAAGGTGTTGATGTGTCTGAACATTTTACCACTAACTCTACACTTCTGTCTGTCCTAGAGGTTAAGGTGTCTGACATTTTACCACTAACTCTACACTTCTGTCTGTCCTAGAGGTTAAGGTGTCTGACATTTTACCACTAACTCTACACTTCTGTCTGTCCTAGAGGTTAAGGTGTATGACATTTTACCACTAACTCTACACTTCTGTCTGTCCTAGAGGTTAGGTTAAGGTGTCTGACATTTTACCACTAACTCTACACTTCTGTATGTCCTAAAGGTTTAGGTGTCTGACATTTTACCACTAACTCTACACTTCTGTATGTCCTTGAGGTTATGGCATCTGAAAATTTACCACTAACTTTAGGTGTCTGACATTTTACCACTAATTCTACACTTCTGTCTGTCCTAGAGGTTAAGGTGTCTGACATTTTACCACTAACTCTACACTTCTGTATGTCCTTGAGGTTAGGTGTATGACATTTAACCACTAACTCTACACTTCTGTATGTCCTAGAGGTTAGGTGTCTGACATTTTACCACTAACTCTACACTTCTGTATGTCCTTGAGGTTAGGTGTATGACATTTTACCACTAACTCTTCACTTCTGTATGTCCTTGAGGTTAGGTATATGACATTTTACCACTAACTCTACACTTCTGTCTGTCCTAGAGGTTATGGTGTCTGACATTTTACCACTAACTTTAGGTGTCTGACATTTTACCACTAATTCTACACTTCTGTCTGTCCTAGAGGTTAAGGTGTCTGACATTTTACCACTAACTCTACACTTCTGTCAGTCCTAGAGGTTAAGGTGTATGACATTTTACCACTAACTCTACACTTCTGTCTGTCCTAGAGGTTAAAGGTTAAGGTGTCTGACATTTTACCACTAACTCTACACTTCTGTCTGTCTCAGAGGTTAAGGTGTCTGACATTTTACAACTAATTCTAAACTTCTGTCTGTCCTAAATGTTAAGGTGTCTGATATTGTACCACTAACTCTACACTTCTGTCTGTCCTAGAGGTTAAGGTGTCTGACATTTTACCACTAACTCTAAACTTCTGTCTGTCCTAGAGGTTAAGGTGTCTGACATTTTACCACTAACTCTACACTTCTGTCTGTCTCAGAGGTTAAGGTGTATGACATTTTACCACTAAGGCTAAACTTCTGTATGTCCTTGAGGTTAGGTGTATGACATTTTACCACTAACTCTACACTTCTGTATGTCCTTGAGGTTAGGTGTATGACATTTTACCACTAACTCTACACTTCTGTATGTCCTAGAGGTTATGGTGTCTGACATTTTACCACTAACTTTAGGTGTCTGACATTTTACCACTAATTCTACACTTCTGTCTGTCCTAGAGGTTAAGGTGTCTGACATTTTACCACTAACTCTACACTTCTGTATGTCCTAAAGGTTTAGGTGTCTGACATTTTACCACTAACTCTACATTTCTGTATGTCCTTGAGGTTAGGTGTATGACATTTTACCACTAACTCTACACTTCTGTATGTCGTTGAGGTTAGGTGTATGACATTTTACCACTAACTCTACACTTCTGTCTGTCCTAGAGGTTATGGTGTCTGACATTTTACCACTAACTTTAGGTGTCTGACATTTCACCACTAATTCTACACTTCTGTCTGTCCTAAAGGTTTAGGTGTCTGACATTTTACCACTATCTCTACACTTCTGTCTGTCCTTGTTGTTAGGTGTATGACATTTTACCACTAACTCTTCACTTCTGTATGTCCTTGAGGTTAGGTATATGACATTTTACCACTAACTCTACACTTCTGTCTGTCCTAGAGGTTAAGGTGTCTGACATTTTACCACTAACTCTACACTTCTGTCTGTCCTAGAGGTTAAGGTGTCTGACATTTTACCACTAACTCTACACTTCTGTCTGTCCTTGAGGTTAGGTGTATGACATTTTACCACTAACTCTTCACTTCTGTATGTCCTTGAGGTTAGGTATATGACATTTTACCACTAACTCTACACTTCTGTCTGTCCTAGAGGTTAAGGTGTCTGACATTTTACCACTAACTCTACACTTCTGTCTGTCCTTGATGTTAGGTGTATGACATTTTACCACAAATTCTTCACTTCTGTATGTCCTTGAGGTTAGGTATATGACATTTTACCACTAACTCTACACTTCTGTCTGTCCTAGAGGTTAAGGTGTCTGACATCTTACCACTAACTCTACATTTCTGTCTGTCCTAGAGGTTAAGGTGTCTGACATTTTACCACTAACTCTACACTTCTGTCAGTCCTAGAGGTTAAGGTGTCTGACATTTTACCACTAACTCTACACTTCATTCTGTCCCAGAGGTTAAGGTGTATGACATTTTTACCACTAACTCTACATTTCTGTCTGTCCTAGAGGTTAGGGTGTCTGACATTTTACCACTAACTCTACACTTCTGTCTGTCTGTCCTAGAGGTTAAGGTGTCTGACATTTTACCACTAACTCTAAACTTCTGTCTGTCCTAGAGGTTAAGGTGTCTGACATTTTACCACTAACTCTACACTTCTGTATGTCCTAGAGGTTTAGGTGTCTGACATTTTACCACTAACTCTACACTTCTGTATGTCCTAGAGGTTAAGGTGTCTGACATTTTACCACTAACTCTACACTTCTGTCTGTCCTAGAGGTTAAGGTGTCTGACATTTTACCACTAACTCTACACTTCTGTCTGTCCTAGAGGTTAGGTGTCTGACATTTTACCACTAACTCTACACTTCTGTCTGTCTGTCCTAGAGGTTAAGGTGTCTGACATTTTACCACTAACTCTAAACTTCTGTCTGTCCTTGAGGTTAGGTATATGACATTTTACCACTAACTCTACTCTTCTGTATGTCCTTGAGGTTAGGTATATGACATTTTACCACTAACTCTACTCTTCTGTATGTCCTTGAGGTTAGGTGTATGACATTTTACCACTAACTCTACACTTCTGTATGTCCTAAAGGTAATGGTGTCTGACATTTTACCACTAACTTTACTCTACACTTCTGTATGTCCTAGAGGTTAGGTTGTTATGACATTTTACCACTAACTCTACACTTCTGTATGTCCTAGAGGTAATAGGTGTCTGACATTTTACCACTAACTCTACACTTCTGTATGTCCTAGAGGTTTAGGTGTCTGACATTTTACCACTAACTCTACACTTCTGTATGTCCTTGAGGTTAGGTGTATGACATTTTACCACTAACTCTACACTTCTGTCTGTCCTAGAGGTTATGGTGTCTGACATTTTACCACTAACTATTCTACACTTCTGTCTGTCCTAAAGGTTAGTGTCTGACATTTTTTCCACTAAATCCACTCACCTCTGTATGTCTTGAGGTTAGGTGTATGACATTTTAACCACTAACTCTAAACTTCTGTCTGTCCTAGAAGGTTAAGGTGTCTGACATTTTACCACTAACTCTACACTTCTGTCTGTCCTAGAGGTTAAGGTGTCTGACATTTTACCACTAACTCTACACTTCTGTATGTCCTAGAGGTTAAGGTGTCTGACATTTTACCACTAACTCTACACTTCTGTCTGTCCTAGAGGTTAAGGTGTCTGACATTTTACCACTAAATCTACACTTCTGTCTATGTCCTAGAGGTTAAGGTGTCTGACATTTTACCACTAACTCTACACTTCTGTATGTCCTAGAGGTTAAGGTGTCTGACATTTTACCACTAACTCTACACTTCTGTATGTCCTAGAGGTTAAGGTGTCTGACATTTTACCACTAACTCTACATTTCTGTATGTCCTTGAGGTTAGGTGTATGACATTTTACCACTAACTCTTCACTTCTGGTATGTCCTTGAGGTTAGGTGTATGACATTTTTACCACTAACTCTACACTTCTGTATGTCCTTGAGGTTAGGTGACATTTTACCACTAACTCTACACTTATGACATTTTACCACTAACTCTACACTTCTTGTCTGTCCTAGAGGTTAGGTGTCTGACATTTTACCACTAACTCTACACTTCTGTATGTCCTTGAGGTTTAGGTGTCTGACATTTTACCACTAACTCTACACTTCTGTCTATCCTAGAGGTTAAGGTGTCTGACATTTTACCACTAACTCTACACTTCTGTCTGTCCTTAGAGGTTAAGGTGTCTGACATTTTACCACTAACTCTACACTTCTGTCTGTCCTAGAGGTTAATGGTGTCTGACATTTTACCACTCTAACTTACTTCTTCTGTATGTCCTAGAGGTAAAGGAGTGTCTGACATTCTATACCCACTATAAACTTCTATCCTGTCCTAGGTGTTTGAGGTTAGGTGTCTGACATTTTACCACTAACTCTACACTTCTGTCTGTCCTTGAGGTTAGGTGTATGACATTTTACCACTAACTCTACACTTCTGTATGTCCTTGAGGTTAGGTGTATGACATTTTACCACTAACTCTACACTTCTGTATGTCCTTGAGGTTAGGTGTATGACATTTTACCACTAACTCTACACTTCTGTCTGTCCTAGAGGTTAAGGTGTCTGACATTTTACCACTAACTCTACACTTCTGTCTGTCCTAGAGGTTAAGGTGTCTGACATTTTACCACTAACTCTACACTTCTGTATGTCCTTGAGGTTAGGTGTCTGACATTTTACCACTAACTCTACACTTCTGTATGTCCTTGAGGTTAGGTGTATGACATTTTACCACTAACTCTACCTCACTTCTGTATGTCCTTGAGGTTATGGTGTCTGAAAATTTACCACTAACTTTAGGTGTCTGACATTTTACCACTAACTCTACACTTCTGTATGTCCTTGAGGTTAGGTGTATGACATTTTACCACTAACTCTACACTTCTGTATGTCCTAGAGGTTATGGTGTCTGACATTTTACCACTAACTTTAGGTGTCTGACATTTTACCACTAATTCTACACTTCTGTCTGTCCTAGAGGTTAAGGTGTCTGACATTTTACCACTAACTCTACACTTCTGTCTGTCCTAGAGGTTAAGGTGTCTGACATTTTACCACTAACTCTACACTTCTGTATGTCCTTGAGGTTAGGTGTATGACATTTTACCACTAACTCTACACTTCTGTATGTCCTTGAGGTTAGGTGTATGACATTTTACCACTAACTCTACACTTCTGTCTGTCCTAGAGGTTAAGGTGTCTGACATTTTACCACTAACTCTACACTTCTGTCTGTCCTAGAGGTTAAGGTGTCTGACATTTTACCACTAACTCTACACTTCTGTCTGTCCTAGAGGTTAAGGTGTCTGACATTTTACCACTAACTCTACACTTCTGTCTGTCCTAGAGTTAAGGTGTCTGACATCTTACCACTAACTCTACACTTCTGTCTGTCCTAGAGGTAAAGGTGTCTGACATTTTACCACTAACTTTAGGTAGGTCTGACATTTTACCACTAACTCTACATTTCTGTCTGTCCTAGAGGTTAAGGTGTCTGACATTTTACCACTAACTCTACACTTCTGTCTGTATGTCCTAGAGGTTAAGGTGTCTGACATTTTACCACTAACTCTACACTTCTGTCTGTCCTAGAGGTTATGGTGTCTGACATTTTACCACTAATTCTACACTTCTGTCTGTCCTAAAGGTTTAGGTGTCTGACATTTTACCACTAACTCTACACTTCTGTCTGTCCTAGAGGTTAAGGTGTCTGACATTTTACCACTAACTCTACACTTCTGTCTGTCCTAGAGGTTAAGGTGTCTGACATTTTACCACTAACTCTACACTTCTGTATGTCCTTGAGGTTAGGTGTATGACATTTTACCACTAACTCTACACTTCTGTATGTCCTTGAGGTTAGGTGTGTATGACATTTTACCACTAACTCTACACTTCTGTCTGTCCTAGAGGTTAAGGTGTCTGACATTTTACCACTAACTCTACACTTCTGTATGTCCTTGAGGTTTAGGTGTCTGACATTTTACCACTAACTCTACACTTCTGTATGTCCTTGAGGTTAGGTATATGACATTTTACCACTAACTCTACACTTCTGTATGTCCTTGAGGTTAGGTGTATGACATTTTACCACTAACTCTACACTTCTGTATGTCCTTGAGGTTAGGTGTATGACATTTTACCACTAACTCTACACTTCTGTATGTCCTAGAGGTTATGGTGTCTGACATTTTACCACTAACTTTAGGTGTCTGACATTTTACCACTAATTCTACACTTCTGTCTGTCCTAGAGGTTAAGGTGTATGACATTTAACCACTAACTCTTCACTTCTGTATGTCCTTGAGGTTAGGTGTATGACATTTTACCACTAACTCTACACTTCTGTATGTCCTTGAGGTTAGGTGTATGACATTTTACCACTAACTCTACACTTCTGTCTGTCCTAGAGGTTAGGTGTCTGACATTTTACCACTAACTCTACATTTCTGTCTGTCCTAGAGGTTATGGTGTCTGACATTTTACCACTAACTTTAGGTGTCTGACATCTTACCACTAACTCTACATTTCTGTCTGTCCTAGAGGTAAAGGTGTCTGACATTTTACCACTAACTTTAGGTGTCTGACATCTTACCACTAACTCTTCACTTCTGTCTGTCCTAGAGGTAAAGGTGTCTGACATTTTACCACTAACTTTAGGTGTCTGACATCTTACCACTAACTCTTCACTTCTGTCTGTCCTAGAGGTAAAGGTGTCTGACATTTTACCACTAACTCTACACTTCTGTATGTCCTAGAGGTTAAGGTGTCTGACATTTTACCACTAACTCTACATTTCTGTCTGTCCTAGAGGTTATGGTGTCTGACATTTTACCACTAACTTTAGGTGTCTGACATCTTACCACTAACTCTACATTTCTGTCTGTCCTAGAGGTTAAGGTGTCTGACATTTTACCACTAACTCTACACTTCTGTCTGTCCTAGAGGTTATGGTGTCTGACATTTTACCACTAACTCTACACTTCTGTCTGTCCTAGAGGTTATGGTGTCTGACATTTTACCACTAACTCTACACTTCTGTCTGTCCTAGAGGTTATGGTGTCTGACATTTTACCACTAACTCTACATTTCTGTCTGTCCTAGAGGTTATGGTGTCTGACATTTTACCACTAACTCTACACTTCTGTATGTCCTAAAGGTTTAGGTGTCTGACATTTCTCACGTCTTATCACTCGAAATGGATTGCATTTGGTCTTCTGTATAGATAGGCTTTGACTGTAAAAAATCCAGTTAAAAAAAGACCCATGTAAATTCTTACTAAAGCCCAGGATAGGGAAAGGTTAAGGACCCATGCATTAGTATAGCTGCACGTGCTCTTTTAATTGAAAACTTCATTGGCTGATTCACGTGCATGGCTAGCCTACAATTTATAATCTTGACAGATGTGTCATGAGAGCAGATAGCACTATCATGTTTCGCAATTATCCTATGTTAACCGAGATACAGAAATGTATGTTAAAGTAGTACCTATTTAAATAATGATTGTTACGTTATTATTGATAAAACTTATCCATATCCATGAGATATATGGTATCAACCACTCATCCTTACTGACGGAGTAAAAAGAAGGGAAATAACTCTTATATGGCAGAATGAAGCTACGGGATATAATTGTAAGGTAAAATGTGTTTCTTAAAGATATCTAAACATTTAAAATGTAAATGTTACATTTTAGTTCTTAAACTGTGACATTTTGTGCTAAAAAATGTATCGTGCTAGGAAAAATTTTTTTTTAAAGCAGAAATATTTTATCAACATAAATAAAATGATGGAAGCAGATTAAATGCGATTATTTTAAAATCTGAAAGCAGCAGTAAATTAAACCTAGCTACCTGACTTACCGATTTGTCCACAACATATGGGTATATCTATGCACGTGCATGGTGTTTAAATGTGGGCCCCATATACACTCGTGAACAAATTCATTGTTCAAAGCGTGGCCCTCTTGTCGAATATGACACACAAATTATCCATTTAATGTTGATGACGAAGCTATAAAACTTTGAATACGTTTTTCTAGACAGGTAACTTATTTATATTTGCATGTGTTTACCTGGGTACGTAGATGGCTATCTGATTTATAACTTAGTTATCCACATACAGTTAAATGTCTACCAACATACCCACGCAGATAGCTAGGACTCTGTGAAATGTTGTGAAATACATGTACATATATGTGTAACATGTCGCCCTGTTAGACGTGAATACCTCGGTATACGCTATCATGAATACGTCTGTCCGAACTCATGCATGGATATCGTCCTATCTTATTCCCTGTACACATGTTTTATAAACTCAAATTGCTTAATTGCTTTACCTACATTATATCGTTGTGGGTACATGTGGCTGGGGGCATTTCTCATTCCTGTGTTGTCTGTACATGGAGATGATAACATCTCCTGGGAAACTACGTCAATGTATGTATAAGGACGATTTCAGGTCACGGGGTATAGGGCAGGGCTATTGACCAAAACGTTAAGGGTCGTAAATATCATTTATTTATCGTTAAATACTATACACCTATGCCAAGTATCAAAGACTTTTTGATACAAAGAACCTGACACTCCAAAATATCTGTACCGCCAATTTCCTATATATATCATAATCATTTTTCAATGCCATGTACCCCGACCACCGGCCTTACCCTTGGTATAAACTTCCTAACATTATTTCCCATCAAGTATCCAAGATAACCATACACCTTCCAAAGCCATGCAGACATCCTGTACACATACACTTTCCTATGGTAAACATGGTATAACATTCACGTTCATGTATACCCCGAATCCAATTATTTCCTTAACCCTACACACAAAAAAAATGTATTCCAAACATATACCCGTATATATATATCACACGCTTCAATTTCCAAATGTATTGTAACACAAACACACACGACACGTGATCTATGTATAGATTGTCGAGACGTAACTTTACTACTACACTTCTGCATCACTGCACACGTGAGCGTATGAAAATACACATACATGTTTATTTTTAACAATGAAGATTACTGATATATACCAAAATACATGTTCGACCTCTTCCAGCAGAGACGTTTTAATCTTCACGCTCTAAATAATACATGATCCTATTTTGCACATCCACCACATACTACCACTAGTTGATCAGAATCTCTGAAACAGGTACACGTGATTACTGAAATTGTATTATACACACAACTTACCCTTCTCTATCTGTGTGATATACTATACCTGATGCTGGAACTGTGTTTGGTTCCACGTGATCATGGGCTAACTTCCGTTTTTGAGCATGATACGTCAACAATAATTTCTACCTCAAACTAATTGCAACAGAAAAGATAAGAAATACATTATGAAGTACTACGACAAGTGAACAAAATACTAAAAATCTACAAAAATCTAAATTGGGGAAAGTTTCCTAATAAGCGATTGAAAATCGTCATATTGAAGCGGTAGCTGTATGGCGTGTACAGGTCGCCGTACAACACAAGGGAGATAACTACGATATATTTATAGCTAGGAGCGGTATGCATACCCGGATATTTCCACCGTTAAAAGTAATTTCCTTCGTCTCGCAGGTAAGTAAATTTATCTTAATTTATCCATTCTAAACTGAAAATGTTGTGTAATATATATTTGATTTTATTTTACATTTATTCAACGAAAACGAGCGATTTGCTACTAGACTTGATGTACTGTACATGTAAACATACCGTGTTTACACGACACGGAGCACGATTGACTACGGAAATCGGCTTTCTTGTCATAAACACTCATGCTTGACATTATAGAAATGATAGTTAGTCCTAATTTAAGTAATCTTCATTCAAAATGTGTGTATAAATTTATCAATTACGTAGAAATAACGAATAGAAAACGGAAGCAGACGCCGCCTAATTTTTAAAAGTATGGAAGCCCGGCGGCACTGAATATTGTCGTCTAGGACACTGTCGTACCGGTACGCAATATTTTTCGTGTTTCTAACCGATCTACACACCTCATTCATCTCTTAGTGATTTTTGTACTTCCCATTTAATACGAGATGTATAATTTATTAGTTTATTTGAAAACAAATGCACAAATCCGTATTCACATATACATTTATTACAGATGCACGCCGACCCGCGAACATTACTATTGGACGTACAGTAGTTATAGAACTTATACACTGTAATGGCTGTTTAGGGCACAAACGTAAGTTATTTTAGCAATACATTTTGTCAATTGAACAAGTTGTTTGAAGGACTTTTGAGTATTATTAAATTAGGCGTGTGGGGTTGTAAAGCAATGCTATTTAAAATCTTAAAAATCACTATCAACAAAATCCAGGCATCATATTATATCTTAAAAAATGTTAACTTTTGTCTACTTTTCTGTTATTAACTAAAATCTACCTGTGGATAACATCATGAGCCTAGTTAATTAAATAAAATAAAAAACAACATGTAGACAACAAATACATATATGTAATTTGACGACCACATTATAATTTTGATACAGCTAGTAGACTCTAGTTGATTTTGAATACCGATTTGTCAGTATGAAAATATTTTGATATTTGACAACATATCGTTTTGCAGGTTGTGTCTTACACATTCTCGTCTGACGTTTCTGTGAGTATGGCTTCCGTTTTACACATAACATATTTAGATTTTTCGTTTGAAGATAGTGTAATAAAAATTTAGAACGTTATGACCAAATGTCGATGGATTTGTATAATATATATGTATATACATGTATACATACACTATAATGTACAAAGGTTTGAATGTATAACTCCAACTGAAATGGTAATTAAATAGGCGAAACAATAGGACGGATACTAGTATAATACTGAATATCGTGTTTATCATTAAAGAAAATTAAAAGGGTTTGATATTTAATTATTAGCAAAAAAAACCTGACCCTAAAAGCAATAAATTTGAATTATATGGATAATTATAAGCTTTTACATCGTTTATTTTATGTTTTCATAATTTAGTTTATTCATTTTTATTCAATTTTAGTTAACTTTTGTGTTTTTTTCGTTTTCTTTCAGTTGCATCATGATGGCCTACCAAAAAGACTGTCTTGGTATTTCCTGATTTGTTTTACTTTTCGTTAAACGGTTTATTTTCATTTGTTCAATAGTCTTAGCAATATTATTTTTTCGTTTGTAAAACAACAAGACCCGAAGCAATGGAATTATTTGTTTCAGGAGGAGAATGGAATGTGAAGTCAGCTGCATCATATGTCATCAACAGATCACTGACCATACTGAGGCTGTAAGGATAAAGAAAAAAGGCAGCGATGGCATTAACGAGGCCAGTATTCTGCGTGGGGATAATATAACTTCTAAAGCAGGTGACTCTGTTCATATTAATTGCAGAAAAACATATACCAACCCTATATTGATTAAGAGTAGCCATGCTGATCCATCGAAGACAAGTAGTGAGAATATGGAAAAAAATACCATCGTTGCGTTCCCATGGGGGTATTCAGCTTTTCTGATCATTAATTATTTTGTACAAGACAAGCCAAAGTCAACGGTAAGAAGAGAGATATAGATGTGTATCCTGTACGTACCTCAGATTTTCAGTCTGAAGTTTTGTTGAAGTGCGAACAGAGAGATGATGAATGGGCTGCAGAAGTTCGTGGGCGCCTGGAATCCGTCAATGATTTGGTAGCAGCTGATGCACTATACCATAACCCATGCAGTGTCAGTTTCCGAACAAATCGATCCATCCCTCAAGCATTCACACCAGATAAGAAACAGAAGTCCAAAGCCGGGCGACCAAAGAAGGAAAAGGGCAAAGCTGGACGACCAAGCATCACATCCAAACATTTTCTAGAGGTTGTGGACTATTTACAGGAGAATGAAGACGATCAACTGACCGTTTCTGATCTTGTAGCTAAAATGGTTGAAATATGTGGAGAAAATGCGTACAGTCCAGTATATATGAAAAAGATGCTTATTCATCATTTCAAGGAAGATATAATTGTTTCAGATATGACAGGAAAATCCGATGTCATTACACTCAGAAGAACAGCAAACTCTATCTTAAGAGATTTCTATCAGACTCCCAGAAACAACTCTGATCTAGAAAAGCAAGCCGTGATAGAAGCAGCTGCTAAATTGATCAAGAATGAAATAAAGTCGTTATCTATTTCAAAAGGATTTTATCCAGACTCATCTGATATATCATCGCGAGAGAAAAACTTGGAATATGTCACTGAGAGTCTGCAAAGATTCCTCAAGATTCTCTTCAGCGGGAAAGATTCGGACTTGAAAATTTCATCCATTGGTCAGGCCATAATGCAAGCTGTTCGTCCGCGCGGACTCCTCCCACCTCTACAGATCGGCCTTGGTGTTCAGCTTAACCATCACTTCGGGTCCAGATTTTTGATAGATGTTTGTAATGCCTTGGGATTTTGTGCATCATATAATGAGGTCAGCCGATTTGCGTCTAGTTCCGCTCTCGCTCAGAGTGACACATTGCTCGGTCTTCAGCAGCACACAAGTTTACAGTTTGTTGCAGATAACGTGGATCACAACTCTTGTACTCTTGATGGACACGATACTTTCCACGGCATGGGAATCATAGCCAGTGTTACACCAGGTAGCTACACAAGCGTTCCTATCCGTCGGATGACTGTCACTTCAGATGACTTGAGAAACCTCGGGAAAATCGACCTCTTTCATTATCGGCAACTCACCAATAACATGTCTTCTATGCGATATCCCACACTTGGAAAGATCACGGATAAGGAGTATCCACTAGAAAAGTTTGACCAGTTGACAGGAATACTAAGGCCATTAAAATCTCCCATGCCTAGTTGGTCTGGACTTATGCATATGGTCATGAAAGGACGTTATCCGGGAAAATCAACTGTGACATATCTACCCATGATAGATCTCAACCCTAGCGACATGACTTGTGTCTATTCTACGCTTCAGTACGTTTCAAAACTAGCTTGTCAGCATAACAGGACACCAATTATCACATTTGATCAGCCATTATACTGGAAAGCGTTCACAATCATTTCTAACGACAACGAAGACAGCGATCTCAAATCTATGGTGCTAAGACTGGGAGGATTTCATTTGGAGATGAGCTATCTCGGCGCAATTGGGAACATCATGAATGGCTCCGGACTTCAAGAGGTTTTGGAAAGGGTGTACGCTCCAAATGCTGTTGTTAGGATGCTATCTGGAAAGGCTGTAGCAAGAGCTGTCAGAGGACATATGCTAGTTGATACGACACTGCACGCAATGCTTGCATGTAAGATTTTTGCAATACCGCTTCAAAGTGAAGATGAGAGTGAAGACAAAGAGAACAAGGATGATGGACAGGAAAATCATGAAAATACAGTCCTCAAAGACACATCATTCTTGTTTGACCAGTTCATCAATGGTGATATATCGTTAGATACCCTGATACAGAATGAAAAAGTTGACCGGATACTTCATCAAGTAACTGATGAAATTAAGAACCTCATGGCAACTAAGCGCACAGCTTCACTTTGGATCCAGTACTCGAATATGGTACAGTTATTGCGCAACTACATCGCTGCAGAACGAACAGGATCTTGGGAACTGCATCTTAAATGTATCCAGGACATGCTTCCTTATCTAGCTGCTGCCGGTCATAACCTGTACACCAAGTCTGCTTATGTTTATATCTCCGAGATGAAAGACCTGAAAGAAACCCATCCAGATGTATACAGCGATTTCGTCTCCGGTCACCACGTCATCAGACGGACTGACAAGTATTGGGGAGGCTTGTCCACTGACCTCATCATAGAGCAAGAACTAATGCGAAGTTTGAAAACATCTGGCGGGCTTACAAGAGGTCGTGGCCTTGAAGAGGTACAGAGGGTACAATGGCTTTTGTCTATGCCACACCATGCGGATATCAACAATGCAATGCAGCAGGTGACGGAAGTCGGGTACATTACAAGTGATCAGCACAAAGATAACACTCCCAGTAGAAAGATTAGGGATCACAAAGACATAAAAACCATCATTGAGTATTTGGACGAGAGGAACCCTTTCAGAGATGACAACCCATCACTCAAAAACATTGAGACAGGTCAAGTTGCTGAAAGTAATGTGAACCAAGACAACGCTAAAGAGATCGGTGAAAAGATCATTAAATCGATGGCTGGGCAGTCTATCCTAGAGTATTCTTTCAAGCGAACTCTGCTGCGAACAATGAGCACCAACAGCCAGGTGTCAGTTGACGGAGAAGCAGTCAACGTCGACCCTCAACTTTTATTTCAAAGGCTTACAGTTGCATCCCGCACTCTAGTTGACGATCCAGCAGACCTTTTCAGATTTGAATTATCAAGCCATCCTCCATCCCTGTTCGATCATTCGGGACTTCTCAGACAGGCACAGAAGGCAGTATTATCTGACAGTATATGGGGTCTAGGTGATTGCGGTGTTGAGAGAACACCTGACGATATCCTCACAATTCTTGATGGTGGTTCTTTCCTGCACAGGATTCCATGGAAGATAGGAGAATCATTTGATTCGATATGCAATATGTACATCACTTACGCAATCAGAAGATACAGTAAGCCAGTTATCGTTTTCGATGGCTACGACAATGGACCTTCAACGAAAGATGTAGCCCATATAAGACGTGGGAAAGGTAAATCGTCAACAAAGATCGATTTCACAGGAACTACGCCTTGCAGGGCAAAAAAGGAGCTATTTTTGGCGAACTCAGACAACAAGCAAGCGTTTATCTACTATCTTGGTACCAAACTGCAGGAAGCCGGATGTACTGTCATTCACGCCCTTGCTGATGCTGATCTGCTGATCGTCAAGACTGCATTAAATTGTGCACAGTTGCAAAACGTTGAAGTTATCGGCGAGGACACAGACATATTAATTCTTCTTTGTTATTACTTTGATCAACATGCAAACAAACAACATCTATTTTCGGTCAGATTGTAGAAAGGCAGGGGGAAAGGCAATCAAGATTTGGGATTTACGAAATACAGTCGCTGTACTTGGTGAGTCATTATGTTCTGCTCTTCCAGGCCTTCATTCCTTGACAGGATGTGATACTACTTCCAGGCTATTTGGAATTGGGAAAGGACAGGCACTCAAGAAACTCGTATCAAGTCAAACAATGAGAGAGCATGCGTCTAGACTAATGTCAGAGATATCAACAGTCGATGAAGTTGTTAAAATTGGAGAGTCCATTCTGGTGTATCTGTATGGAGGTCTCTCTGATGAAAGTCTGGATAACCTGCGCTATAGGAAGTTTACAAACAAAGTTAGTACAGGGTTAGTCAGCAGCAGTGTCCAAGTCCAGTCTCTGCCACCAACTTCAGATGCAGCAAGATATCACAGCATGAGAGTTTACCACCAATGTCAGTCATGGCACGGAAACGACATGGATCCTATCCATTGGGGCTGGGTTTTCACGCAGGGAAGACTTGCACCTATCAAATCCATTCTGCCACCTGCACCAGAACAGCTACTGAAGATCATTAGATGCAGTTGTAAAACAAATTGTGAAAGCAAACGTTGCTCGTGTAGAAAGAATGGTCTGGACTGCTCAAGTGTATGCACTGACTGCAAGGGTATTAACTGTGCAAACTCGTCTGCCCTGACGGATACTGATCTTACAGAAGACGTTTAGAGGAATTATGGATAAATAAATGTACTGAGACTAATATAAACCAGTTCCATGAATTTCTTAAGTGGACACATTGCGAATTAATTTCAAATGATTTCATTTTGATGGAAGGGATTTATCACAAGTGTGAACCAAATGAAATTATGAAGCCGAAGCATTGAGACTATTCATCAAGGGTACGGAAAAACAATGCAATTGTGGCATCATACAATAACGTAAGATTTGTGTAATAATTATTTCTAGCTATTTGATAACTGTTAAAATGGAATACCATTCTGTATATTACAGAAAAGTTATTTCCTTTATCTCGTTTAAGTAAAGTTATTTATAAAATTAAGAATCCAATAACAGCAAATCATAATACATGTCATGTTATACAATTTCATTATAGCCTAATACAACTGAAAAAAACACGTTATGATTATATTAATATAAATGTTGTGCACAGTGTACTCATATACATATATATATATATCATATACTCCAAAACTTATAATTTTTGTGAGAAAAATCTGGATCAAAAAGAGATTTTTTATTGCAAGGATATGGAAAGTTACATTTTGACAAAGGGGAGATAATTCAACGGCTATTATGACGTCATAATAAAAAAGAATAACTTTTATTTTGTCAAAATTGAAACAATGAACAATTATCTCTCATTTGGTACATAATTTGATAAAATCATTCAGCCCATATTTTAATCATACAAAAAATGTTACCCCTACCCCCAATTTCTGTGTATAATAGTTGTTCTCGACATTGTAATTTGAAAAATAATTTTCTCAAATTTCCACAATTTTTGGAGATGTAGATTTTTAATATAGGTTTCTACAAATGATGAACTTCCAGAATTACATGGAATAAATTCTGTTGCAATTAGTTTGAGGTTAGCCTTATTTTGAAGCTAAAATGACTGGAGCATGATACGTCAACAACAACTGCCAGTCATAAGTAGCAAGGATTGTCTATAATTAGACATCAACAACAAATCCACTGTCCACTGAAATTACACTATACACACACTCAACCAAGTACTTATAGTGGATTTATATACGTGGAAATGTCTACTAATATATATAGACGTTCGAAACTTTGAAGATTTCCTCTAAATCATTCATTATGTTGCATATGTATTAAATATATCTCTTATACGCACACAGCTTTGTTGTGAGTCCGTAATGTTATTTGTCTCTAAACGAGTACAACATGTAATTTGATTTACGTACGCTTGGCTGCTCACTCTGTAATATTATCCATCCAGGTGTCGGAATTCCACTGAATAGGGTTTTGGTCGTTTATTGCTCATTAACAAAAGGGTCACTCTACCGATTCAAATCAACCTAGAGGACCTGTATAGCGGAAGTCATGTTGTATGTAGGAATTTTCATAGCAATTCAACTGCAGTTGAAATAGTGTCCTGTTTGTAAACAAGTAGAACACCTATGAACAACATGTTTACTATTTTGATATCATCAATTTCATGGATGAGATGAGCGTTATTTTCCAATAAGATGTAAATTCTAAAAACAAAACCACCAATAGATAAATTGCCAATCGAAAGCGCATAACTATGAAACCATATGGGAAGCAAGTCACAAAGAAGTTTATCTACTATCCAAAACGCCACATGTCAACCCAGTTTGTTTCTCCTGTGAATCAAAACCTTACACAGGACCATACTTGGGACGAAGAGAGAGTTTAGTTTGGGAAATTAATGACTTTGCCGGTATCGTTGACGTGTCTCGTGGTGTTACTATTGATGTGATCCACGGCGTTAGTCAGTCATTTGATAATTTTTGAATTTGTTTCTATTTGGAATGAGATAATCATATACATGCTGGCACCAGCCTTCGACAACCTTGCGCAACACTTCTAGGCTCTTCCCTTCCTGATGACATGCTATATGTGGAATTCTCTCCGGCATCTTCGTTACGCATCATGAACATCATGAAGCACAGCCTCCGGAAATATTTGTAAAACGAGATAAACCGGACTGTTTGACACTGGATTTCTCAATTCTTAATTTTGCATGTCGTTATGCATTCTCGATACTCCAGGGGTTAATATCATTGAAGTTATATATAGCTGCAATATTGTAGATCAAAAGGCTTTTAGACAGAAAATGTTGTCGTCTTTAGAGCTACAATTGGTGCCTATTACTGCTAATGGAGCAAAGTAATGATTATGCAAACCATTATTTAAACGTTTATATGCATTTTATCGTACTTGTTTTACATAGCTTACCTACTAGGCCATAAAAATAAAACATATAAAATATCAAATTCTCAGCGAGACATTTTTTACACATATACACATATGAATGCGTTTCTTAAGAGAAATTATACAGCAACTCTACAATTTACGAACTTGACGTTTTGTGAGCGGTATGGCAGATATTAAGAATGGTACTTATGTTTGTTTTCGACAAAAATAATATATAAATGCTTGTATACGCACAAAATAATTGAAAACCTACAAAAAGTATAGAAAATTGTGCCCGAGTGATTTTCGGAGGCACTGCTCCACTAGGACACATAGGGACCAATTCGTATCTGGCCGAAAGGTATAGTAGGCCGGGTACGTATATTCGTTCTAAAGTTATATCCACCCCTTGACTATCTCACATTTTACTATAGTAAAAATAGCCACAAGCCTGCATGAGCAACGTCATACCTCTTCAAAACCACACAGTCAACCACAGTGTATGGTCATACGTCTCCTTTGATGTACATCAAAGGACTGAATTACCTATGTGTTATGTTGCCTCCAGTTTTAATATCAATGAAACTAACCCCTTGAGTATCAAGGGTGATCGTTATGGAGGTTGAGGTCCCATACTATGAAAATGCATTCTGTAGTGGTCCTCACAAGTCAAAGGCATGCTGCCATTTTTGCATTTCTTTCTCTGGACAGTGTCGCAGATTTCTTAGCGCTTTCTTTGTGTGTTCAATATCTGATATGTGAAAGATTTATTTCAAGTCATCTAATGATGTTACATCAAGGCGACTATTGCATGTATCTGCTTTGGTATTTGGTAATTAAGTTAATAAATTCTTACTAAATTCTGGTTGATTAACATATTTTTGCCGTTGAAACGCATTCCCCATTTGTTGGCCCGTTCTTCTTGTCTTTGGAGGTCATGGTGGTTCTAGTTTCCACGGATTGCTCTGCATAGAAGACATTCGCCTTTAAAGAGCGGTAATCTTAATCTTACAGTGAGTTTTACGGCTCATGACACAAAAATAATATGAGATGACATACGCTACTTCTCCATCGACCATCATTCACACCTATCTTTTCGTAGGGTAGTTGTGCTGTTGACATTAAGTCCATACTTCTGTCGTCTGAGCTTCCTTTGTGGGACGGCTTTTTACTCTTTTATGATTACTAAAATCCAATATTGACATGTCTACCCGAGATCCTACGTCATATCGTTGGCTGTTGTTCACAATTCGACTTCACTCGAGTAACCATTACGGAAGCCACGATTCAATGATGTTCATATGCGGTTCCGTTGCATATGGTTTATGATGTATTTACATACGAGAGATGTTTGAAAAGAATTGCTTTTTGTCCTCTAGCTCGATATGCACGTGACGCATGGTAAAAACAATATAAACATTACAGAGTTATGCAATGCCTACAAAATTGTGTATATGTCATGTACATGTTAGACTAAATGTAAGACAAGAGATTGGGCATTTGACTTTGAACACTGCAATAAAAATGGTTGGAAGAAGCGCCAACTAAAAAGGATGAAATACCGGCTTACATCAAAGTTCGCTCAAAACTTGATTGTTCTTTGAAGAATCTGATGACTGAAATGTCTACTACTTTTCAACCTTCCTGTGTGTCTTATGACGCAGTTCGGCGATAGAAAAAGAATTTGATCGGAGTATGGTGTCCATCATAAATGCACGGAAAATAGGTAGGCTAAAATCTGCATCTCGTGAAGAAATCATTTCCAAAATATGCTACAATTAAAGTTCGTGAAATTGCATGAAAGTTGACATACATGTATCAATACCAACAGTGCACCTTATTTTGAAGAAGCATTTTGAAGTCCTAGATGGGTGCCACATCTTTTGACTGACGAGCAAAATACGCAACGGGTTAAAGCGGGGAAAAAGGTGCTTCAAATGTTTCCAAAATATGATAAAAAGCAATGTCGCAACAGGTGATGAAGCCCGTGTCCATTATGAGCCCGTCAGAAAGGTAAGCAATAAGATCTGGTCCACTAAACACAGCAAACGCCTAGAAATTGCAACTTGACTTTCTCTGAGTGCAAAAAAAAAGGGTTTTACATGCAATTTTCTTTCCTGGTGAAGGAGTCGCAATAAAAGTGCCGGTGAA
Organism: Argopecten irradians; assembly: GCF_041381155.1. Taxonomy (NCBI): domain Eukaryota; kingdom Metazoa; phylum Mollusca; class Bivalvia; order Pectinida; family Pectinidae; genus Argopecten; species Argopecten irradians. The sequence goes on from NC_091139.1 coordinate 29,804,938, forward strand.
AAAGTACAAAAACATCACCGGGGAGTACTACAAAGACGTAGTACTGAAGAAACTGAAAAAGTATTATCAAATTATTAGAAACGAAGCCTTGCCACACATTTGATCTGTTCTTTGGGAACAACGAAGGTTTTGTATGTAATTTTCATTTCTGGTAAAGGAGTCGCGATATAAGTGCCGATGAAAACGGGCAAAAACATCATCAGGAAGTATTACAAAAAACATAGTACATAAGAAACAGAAATAATTATCAGAAACGACGCCATGACATTTGCTGGTTTTAAGCATGCCAGTCTTCTACATGACAATGGCCCCGCTCATACCTCCGCAATAGTAACTGTTTTACTTTATACCCGTATTCTCCAGACCTCCAGATTCCTTTTTGCTTCCGAAATCAAACGCATTCCTTGCTGGACGGCAATACCAGTCCCAACAGGCACTTTGATCTGTCATCCATCAGTACCTTATTACTGTGCCCGAATCCGTGTACCATAACGCCTTCAAGAAGTCGATAGATCTAGCAACGGATAGTACTTGGATAGCACAAAAAGAGAACTTTGGGACTATCTTAAAAGTTGAAGTCTCCAGATAGAAATCAGCAATTCTTTTCGAACATCCCTCCTATGTGTTCAAGAACAGGAGATATTTTCATGCTGCACAGGTAAGCGATATTGGGCGATAATTCTCCGCTGAATGATGGACAATTCCTTTCCATACAGAAGTCAGAAGCAATACATAGCTTATGCCAATCAGAGAGGATGCCTTCATCGCCGGATCGGTGTTTCTGTAGCCCTGGTGAAAGCAAAATTCTCTGTAGTTCCATCACCACCATTATCATTACTCTTTATTTCCTCCGCTGTTTGTAGTTGTAGGTGTAGGATTCTCATACTGAAAACTCTCGGCTGTTGACAATGCTCATATAGGAGAATTATTTTACTCTCTGGCGAAGCTGGAACATCTTATAGTAAAACCGTTTCTTTCAATGTTGATTAGAAGGTTTCAGATAGGAAAATTTGCGCCAAGTAGCGCACATAAAAAGTCAGTGTAATTCCCCTTACACATGGTGCATTACCGGATTGGGTGTTTTTGAGCGCACGTTAAAACATTACATACGACGAAAGCATTTCTAACATGTTTAGTACTTGTTTTTGCAGCCCACAGAGCAAGATGTTGGTATGATGAATGGACTCTCTTGAAACGGTCGAAATAGTTGTCATTTCCTAGTCGAAGCTTTAAGGTACTGTATTGTTGTACTATATTTTCCTGAAGATATCAGCTATCGTTGGTACTTATCGAAGTATATTCGTAGATTATGCCTCTGAAGTATTACAAGTATTATGAAATCGCATTGTTGTGATGCATTCCCTTCTTCCTGAGCAATAGTGAAAGTGTATTGACGAAGTAAGAACATTCTCTTGACAACATGTCTACTATCAATGTGAATCAGCTAGGGAAGAAAATTAAGTTTCCTTTCGTCAATAGTGGCACATAGCCTATTTGTTTGATCTCTACGCCATTTTCTGCAATGTCTGATCGTGTGTTAAAAATGAGTCTGTTACATTTTTTTGGATACTCATGAGCAATAAGTTTCTGTCTGCATCTGATGCCTTCGACGTGTTGCTGTTACGCATGAGTTTCTTCATCCTCTCATATCTTATAGACAGGTTTGCTATACTCTTTTATAATTTTGATTAAAACCAGCTAGAGCTGTTCTATTCTATACCTGTATCCTAGATGGTGCTGTAGAGTTTAACTACTCTCTTGACAGCGAATTGCCTAATAAAATTTTACGAAACTACCTGAAATGTGGGCTGTTGTATTCGACTAGACCCGACAGTATGGTGTTGTTGATGTAATATCAGAGCTACTTTTTAATGTTATCCTACTCCTGGAAGGGTCTATAGGACTTCCCAAACTGATCGACAATGTTTGTATGTCTGAATGGTACGGTGGCTGATTTATGCCATTTCGTCTTTTCGCCCGAAAAGACGAAAATTAAATATCTTAATTCTCGTCTTTTCGTCTTTTCGCCCCGAAAAGACGAAAATTAACAAATTTAAATTTCATCTTTTCGCGGCGAAAAGACGAAAAGACGAAAAGTCAAACACGAAAAGACGAAAGTGAAGCACGCTAATTAGCGCCTTTAATTTTCGTCTTTTCGCCTTCAAAAATCTCGTCTTTTCGTCTTTTCGTCTTTTCGCCCCGAAAAGACGAAAATTACAAACCTTAAATTTCGTCTTTTCGTCTTTTCGCCCCGAAAAGACGAAAATTAACAAACCTTAATTTTCGTCTTTTCGTCTTTTCGCCCCGAAAAGACGAAAATTAACAAACCTTAATTTTCGTCTTTTCGTCTTTTCGCCTTTTCGCCCCGAAAAAATACAAATTACAGATACACTTTGTCATCTATCATATACGACGGAGATTATAATGTAATTTCTAATGTACAATTATGATGAAGACCATGTCATGTATGTAGTCAAAATGTCTTTTCAAATAATACACAGTACATTGTACCTACTGATTGACTGTTATAATTAACTGTATTTGAGCAATTTCTTGGTACAAGTCCTTCCTTTAAACTCAAAGTCTTCACGAGTTGTCTTTCATAATGTGACAACACCACGTTTTGTCATAGTTTCGGTACGAATACTCTTCTATGTATATCACACTGTTTAAACAAGCAATCGGATAATTCATGCATCTATTATTAGAACTACTTACAAAGTTATTTCATGTATAAGTTGTCAGGTAATCGGTAAACCGAAACACATGTTCTCGATACTGGACGCAGCCATGATGTTAGTATGACAGCGGCGGAGCTGGCATATTACGGTAGTTTCGTATTTTTCCTGATGATTCGTAGTTTACATTGGAAACACTTCCGGCGTCTTAAATAGTTGCAGACGATAGTTTAATAATGATTATAAATATAAAGATACGTGTGTTACTACAGTTATGCTCTTAAATGTTTGGGTTTATCATTATCAAATAATATTCCACTTTGGTCAGAGATTTTCCAGCAAGCGATCCAGCATTTCCAGCAAATCCAGCAATCGCTGCACGCGGTGATACTAATTACAGCCCCGTACCGCCCGGTGCTGCCCGGTACCGCCCGGCACAGCCCGGCACAGCCCGGCACCGCCCGGCAAAGCCCGGTACCGCCCGGGGAATCCATATTGACCGCCCGGGCTTTCATTTTCATTCAAACACCATTAAAAGTATAGTATACAGATAGATAACTAACGTATTAATAATTTAGACCAAAAATAGCATGAAAACATTGAAAAACGAAAGAAGTACGGGTTCGCGAAATTCGCGATCTCGCAACCTAACCTCAGTGAAGAGCCGTAATCTTGTTATTTGTAGATATAAGACCGCCCGGGCTTTAATTTGCATACCAACACCAATGCAAATATAGTTTACATGTAATTACCTAACACATGCATAATTTGGCCAAAGAGTAGTGTGAAAATATTGAAAAAAGAAAGCGGTATGGCTTCGCTAATTTAGCGATCACGCAAGCAATCCTGATTGTTGTTATTTGTAGATATAAGACCATTTATTTTCATCCAAACTTCGTTGAAAGTATAGTTCAGATAGATACATTATTATATATAGATAATTAGCCTAAATATAGTATGGAAACATTAAAAAACGAAAGAGTAGTGGCTTCGCAAAATTCATGATCTCGCAATCGAGTCGCAATCTTGTTATTTGCAAATATAAGACCGCCCGGGGAACATATATCTACCGCCCGGGCATTTACTTGCACTCAAATACCATTAAAAGTATAGTTTACATATAGATACATAGCATATAGATAATTTTGTCGAAAAAAAGGTGTGAAATTATAGAAAAAAAAGAAATCGGTACGGCTTCGTTAAATTAGCGATCTCGCTACCGAACCGCGCGCGTAATCTTGTTATTTGTAGGTATAAATCCGGTGTGCTTTTATTTTCATTCAAACGCCGATGAAAGTATAGTCTACAGATAGATACATAACGAATAAATACTTAATCTAAAAAATAGCATGAAAATATTCATTAACGAAAGAGTCACGGCTTTACAAAATTCACGATCTCGCAACCCATTCGTAATCTTGTTATTTGCAGATATAAGACCGCCCGGGGAACATATATTTACCGCCCGGGCATTTTACTTGCACTCAAATACCATTAAAAACTGAAATTAAACCTTGCTTATATTTTATAACCAAGACATACATTTATAATGTATTATATCCGTATATATTTCTAAATCCTTGATATAATTCATAAAGTACACGGAGGAGACATATGCAACTTTGTCCTCATCGTTGTGTTGATCTTCCCTCTCTAACTCATTTTTAGTAAGTACTTTAAAGTTAATTATGATTTTCTATATTTTTTTTGTAAGTATGAGTGTGTATGAATGTAACAGATTAAATATGACTTGCATCTTATGTCCCTTTACTTCTAATTTAAAGTATTACCTTTTAATTATTGTAATTCTACTTATCATGTCAGGTGATATTCACACAAATCCAGGTCCATCCTCAGCTTCTTCTGATGAAAATTATTTATTCAATGATTTATCAATAGTACACTTAAATGTTAGGTCTCTCAGGAATAAAATTGATCTAATTGATGCTGAATTATGCGATAATGATATCATATGCCTAACTGAAACTCATCTCGACCCCAATGTATTGAATACTGATCTACAATTGAAATCCCATCCTAATTTATATCGAAGAGATAGGCAGCTTCAACATGGTGGAGGTATTTTGATTTATACTAAAAGTAATATTCATGTTAATCGCAGAAATGATTTAGAGACTGAAAATATTGAACATATTATTTTAGAGATAAGTTCCTCAAACAAAAAAATACTTCTATGTTGCTTGTATAGACCTCCCAATACTGCAGTTGATTACTGGAATAAACTTGATATTGTAATAGATAACCTTATCAATACTACTCATAACATTATCATTACTGGTGATATTAACATTGACATGCTAAAAATGAAGACTTCTTCTCATCTCTCTAAGCTTCTAACTAAATATCAATTAATAAACCTCATACAAGCACCCACACGTATTACTGATACCACTGCTACACTGATAGATGTTTTTATTACCAATAATGTGAATATTTTTAATTCAACACAAGTACTTTCTCCCCTCTGTAGTGATCACTGCCCAATACTAGCTTATATCTGTTTTAAAACTTGTAGAAGCAAACCTTATATAAAAAAAATGTTTTTAATTTCAATGAAGCAAATTGGGAAAATATTAATAGTGAATTACGTAATACTGATTGGGATGTTATTTTTAATGATAGTAATAATATTAACGAATTATATTCTATTCTGTTAGAGAAAATAAACACTGCTACTAACAAACATTTACCACATAAAACAGTTATTGTACATCCTGATGATAAGCCGTGGATGACTGGTGAAATTAGACATAAATTGAGACAAAAAAACAGATTACATCGTCTTGCTAAACAAAAAAATAGGGTTCAGGACTGGGCAAAATTTAGGAACTTTCGGAATGAAGTAATTGATTTGATTAGGAAAACAAAGGAAAGTTATATGAAAAAATTACAGAGCTCTCTTGCTGATAAGTCTACTAATCCTAAAAAGTGGTGGCAAATTGCTAAAGCTATGGGAAAAATCAATATTAATAATAGCCAATCTTCTCCATTAATAAACAACAATGAAATTCTTATTCATCCACTTGATAAAGCTGAGGCATTGAATAATCACTTTACTAGTATTGCTTCTGACATCAGAGACTCTGATCTACCTGAATTACCTCCCCTGCCTCATGTTGAACTCTCAGAAATAAATATAAATGAACAAGATATTATTGACCAACTTCACATTCTAAATAAAAATAAACCAGCTGGTCCAGATGGTATTTTACCAGTTATTATTAAAAATATCTCGCCATCTTTAGTATATCCACTTAAATTATTATTTAATAAAACATTAACTATTGGAGAAATACCAGATATTTTAAAAGTTGCTAATGTTACTGCAATTTATAAAGGAAAAGGCGAAACCAGTGACCTTAATAATTATCGGCCCATAGCGGTCACTTCTGTCTTTATTAAAATTTTAGAAAAAATTATTTTTAAATACACGTTTAATTATATTTCAAGTAATAATATGTTAAGTGAACATCAGTCAGGTTTTCGACCCACTGACTCTACAGTTAATCAGTTAACTGATATATATAATACTATAAAGTAGTATGTTAGATCAAGGTAAAGATTTGCGCTTTGTTTTCTGTGATATAAGTAAAGCTTTTGATCGCGTATGGCATTTAGGTCTTTTACATAAATTAAAATCTTATGGTATTAAAGGTAAATTATATAATTGGTTCAATGCTTACCTATCTGACAGAAAACAAAGGGTAATATTTGAAGGGTATCAATCCAACACTAAACCTATTTCGGCAGGAGTCCCTCAAGGATCTGTCCTTGGTCCATTTTTGTTTTTACTCTTTATTAATGATATTACTAATGATATTAACAGTAATATCAAATTATTTGCAGATGACACTTCTCTTTATGTAATAATACAAAATAATAATGATCTGGAAACACCATCTTCACTGCTTAATAATGACTTAGCCTCTATCTCAGAATGGGCACTTAAATGGCAAATTCTCTTCAACCCTAATAAAACAATAGCTATGAACCTCAGTCGAAGACAAAATATTGATTATCCACATCTTTTATTTAATGATAATATAATAGCACAAAATGAATTCCATAACCACCTAGGGCTTACCTTCAATAGTAAAGGAACATGGTCAGACCATATTTCTAATATATATCAAAAAGCTAACGCTAGATTAAGTTTACTTCGTGTATTGAAAAATTTAGTTGATAGAAACACTTTGAAAACTTTATATACTTCCTACATAAGACCAATATTAGAATATGCTGATGTAGTCTGGGACAATTGTACACAAGCTGAAGCTGATCTTCTTGAATCCATTCAACTGGAAGCTATGAGATTAATAACAGGACTTAGAAGAGGTACATCTCACTATATTTTATATAACGAAACACAACTAGAACCATTAAGTAAAAGAAGACAGGATCACAAACTTATACTAATGTTTAAAATTATTAATAATTATACTCCAATGTATCTTTATAATATTATACAACCATATTTAAATCTAAACAATGTATACAATTTTAGAAATAACAGAGTATTTAATATTCCACAGTCAAGAACTAATAGCTATAAGAAAAGTTTTTTTCCGTCAACCATGGATATGTGGAACTCACTTGACAGTTCCATTAGAGACTCTGTTTCAATTTCTTCTTTTAAATGTAAATTGAAAATTGCTCACGATATGATAGTTTCAGAAGTCTTCATGGATTCCTCTCCAAGACAACTTAACATAATCCTTTGCCAACTTAGAAATTTTAAAAGTGACCTTAATTTTGATAAACATTCTGATCACCTGATTGATAACTCATCCTGTGTATGTGGTGCTCCCAGTGAAGATTTAGTTCATTTTTTCTTTCAATGTCCATTGTATAATGATTTAAGGCACCACATTTTATCCATCTACAATTTATTAGGTTATGTAAATCTACAATGCCTACTGTGTGGCATCCGTAATGTACATGTACCTGATCAAATAAATACACTTATTCTTTCTCATGTAAATCTATATATTAAATCCTCAAAACGTTTTTCTATGTACAAATAATTTGAAGTATATGCAATACTAAGTAGTAGTAATTCAGTTACTTACATTTACTTGCTATGATATTATAGCAATTAAGTCATTATTATACTATAATAAATTTATATAACATTCTAGTATGAATGGAAAGGAATGAATGAGCGTGAAAGAGTAGTTCTATATAAAAAAAATATTGAAACGTATATTTCTTCATTTAAGGCTTGTTGGAAATGTGTTCTGCATTCACTCTATTAATTACATGTATCAACTTAGTTTGCTTGATTTTTTTTTTAGTAGAAATTATCCTTTTAATCATAATGCATAGTCCATTTAATTACACGATGAATATAAATCCCTTTTTCCTGAGTTCAATACTAAACACGTAATGCCATGTTTTTGTAATAGAGTGAAACATACCATATTTCTTTCAAGCCTAACCGGAAGTAACAGAAGAAGACTAATATAGGCAATATGCCTGTTGTCTTATTCTTTTGACAATATAATGTATATATGTACTCTGTATTTATGTATATTTGTATTGTTAATAAAATATTTCTGAAATGAAATGAAATGAAATTAAAAATGTAGTTTAACCGCTAAATACTTAAAACAAAAAATAGTGTAAAAATATTGAAAAAATGAAAGAGTTACGGCTTTACAAAATTCACGATCTCGCAACCCATTCGTAATCTTGTTATTTGCAAATGTAAGACCGCCCGGGGAACATATATTTACCGCCCGGGCATTTACTTGCACTCAAATACCATTAAAAATGTAGTTAACCGCTAAATACTTAACATATAAACATTTTGACAAAAAATAGTGTGAAAATATTGAAAAATGAAAGAGTTACGGCTTTACAAAATTCACGATCTCGCAACCCATTCGTAATCTTGTTATTTGCAAATGTAAGACCGCCCGGGGAACATATATTTACCGCCCGGGCATTTACTTACACTCAAATACCATTTAAAATGTAGTTAACCGCTAAATACTTAACATATAAACATTTTGACAAAAAATAGTGTGAAAATATTGAAAAATGAAAGAGTTACGGCTTTACAAAATTCACGATCTCGCAACACATTCGTAATCTTGTTATTTGCAAATGTAAGACCGCCCGGGGAACATATATCTACCGCCCGGGCATTTACTTACACTCAAATACCATTAAAAAGTGTAGTTAACAGGTAAATACTTAACATATAAACATTTTGACAAAAAATAGTGTGAAAATATTGAAAAATGAAAGAGTTACGGCTTTACCAAAATTCACGATCTCGCAACACGTTCGTAATCTTGTTATTTGCAAATATAAGACCGCCCGGGGAACACATATCTACCGCCCGGGCATTTACTTACACTCAAATACCATTAAAAGTGTAGTTAACCGCTAAATACTTAACATATAAACATTTTGCCAAAAAATAGTGTGAAAATATTGAAAAATGAAAGAGTTACGGCTTTGCAAAATTCACGATCTCGCAAACCGAGTTCGTAATCTTGTTATTTGCAAATATAAGACCGCCCGGGGAACATATATCTACCGCCCGGGCATTTACTTGCACTCAAATACCATTAAAAGTGTAGTTAACCGCTAAATACTTAACATATAAACATTTTGACAAAAAATAGTGTGAAAATATTGAAAAATGAAAGAGTTACGGCTTTGCAAAATTCACGATCTCGCAACCCATTCGTAATCTTGTTATTTGCAAATATAAGACCGCCCGGGGATCATATATCTACCGCCCGGGCATTTACTTGCACTCAAATACCATTAAAAGTGTAGTTAACATCAAAATACTTAACATATAAACATTTTGACAAAAAATAGTGTGAAAATATTGAAAAATGAAAGAGTTACGGCTTTGCAAAATTCACGATCTCGCAACCCATTCGTAATCTTGTTATTTGCAAATATAAGACCGCCCGGGGAACATATATCTACCGCCCGGGCATTTACTTGCACTCAAATACCATTAAAAATGTAGTTAACATCAAAATACTTAACATATAAACATTTTGACAAAAAATAGTGTGAAAATATTGAAAAATGAAAGAGTTACGGCTTTACAAAATTCACGATCTCGCAACCCATTCGTAATCTTGTTATTTGCAAATGTAAGACCGCCCGGGCATCATATATTACCGCCCGGGCATTTACTTGCACTCAAATACCATAAAAGTGTAGTTAACAGCTAAATACTTAACATATAAACATTTTGACAAAAAATAGTGTAAAAATATTGAAAAGAAAGAGTTACGGCTTTACAAAATTCACGATCTCGCAACCCATTCGTAATCTTGTTATTTGCAAATATAAGACCGCCCGGGGAACACATATATCTACCGCCCGGGCATTTACTTGCACTCAAATACCATTAAAAATGTAGTTAACCGCTAAATACTTAACATATAAACATTTTGACAAAAAATAGTGTGAAAATATTGAAAAAATGAAAGAGTTACGGCTTTACAAAATTCACGATCTCGCAACCACGTTCGTAATCTTGTTATTTGCAAATATAAGACCGCCCGGGGAACACATATCTACCGCCCGGGCATTTTACTTACACTCAAATACCATTAAAAAATGTAGTTAACCGCTAAATACTTAACATATAAACATTTTGACAAAAAATAGTGTGAAAAATATTGAAAAATGAAAGAGTTACGGCTTTACAAAATTCACGATCTCGCAACCCATTCGTAATCTTGTTATTTGCAAATGTAAGACCGCCCGGGGAACATATATCTACCGCCCGGGCATTTACTTTGCATTCAAATACCATAAAAGTGTAGTTAACAGGTAAATACTTAACATATATAACATTTTTGACAAAAAAATAGTGTGAAAAATATTGAAAAATGAAAGAGTTACGGCTTTACAAAATTCACGATCTCGCAACACGTTCGTAATCTTGTTATTTGCAAATATAAGACCGCCCGGGGAAACATATATCTACCGCCCGGGCATTTACTTGCACTCAAATACATTAAAAGTGTAGTTAACAGGTCATAAATACTTAACATATAAACATTTTGACAAAAAATAGTGTGAAAATATTGAAAAATGAAAGAGTTACGGCTTTGCAAAATTCACGATCTCGCAACCGAGTTCGTAATCTTGTTATTTGCAAATATAAGACCGCCCGGGGAACATATATCTACCGCCCGGGCATTTACTTGCACTCAAATACCATTAAAAATGTAGTTAACCGCTAAATACTTAACATATAAACATTTTGACAAAAAATAGTTTGAAAATATTGAAAAATGAAAGAGTTACGGCTTTACAAAATTCACGATCTCGCAAACCCATTCGTAATCTTGTTATTTGCAAACAAGACCGCCCGGGGAACATATATTTACCGCCCGGGCATTTACTTGCACTCAAATACCATTAAAAGTGTAGTTAACATCAAAATACTTAACATATAAACATTTTGACAAAAAATAGTGTGTAAAAATATTGAAAAATGAAAGAGTTACGGCTTTGCAAAATTCACGATCTCGCAACCGTTCGTAATCTTGTTATTTGCAAATGTAAGACCGCCCGGGGAACATATATTTACCGCCCGGGCATTTACTTGCACTCAAATACCATTAAAAGTGTAGTTAACAGGTAAATACTTAACATATAAACATTTTGCACAAAAAATAGTGTGAAAATATTGAAAAATGAAAGAGTTACGGCTTTACAAAATTCACGATCTCGCAAACACGTTCGTAATCTTGTTATTTGCAAATATAAGACCGCCCGGGGAACACATATCTACCGCCCGGGCATTTACTTACACTCAAAATACCATTAAAAATGTAGTTAACCGCTAAATACTTAACATATAAACATTTTGACAAAAAATAGTGTGAAAAATTGAAAAATGAAAGAGTTACGGCTTTACAAAATTCACGATCTCGCAACCATTCGTAATCTTGTTATTTGCAAATGTAAGACCGCCCGGGGAACATATATATACCGCCCGGGCATTTACTTGCACTCAAATACCATTAAAAAGTGTAGTTAACATCAAAATACTTAACATATTAAACATTTTGACAAAAAAAATAGTGTGAAAATATTGAAAAATGAAAGAGTTACGGCTTTACAAAATTCACGATCTCGCAACGAGTTCGTAATCTTGTTATTTGCAAATATAAGACCGCCCGGGGAACATATATCTAACGCCCGGGCATTTACTTGCACTCAAATACCATTAAAAGTGTAGTTAACCGCTAAATACTTAACATATAAACATTTTGACAAAAAATAGTGTGAAAATATTGAAAAATGAAAGAGTTACGGCTTTGCAAAATTCACGATCTCGCAACCCATTCGTAATCTTGTTATTTGCAATACAAGACCGCCCGGGGATCATATATCTACCGCCCGGGCATTTACGTGCACTCAAATACCATTAAAAGTGTAGTTAACATCAAAATACTTAACATATAAACATTTTGACAAAAACTAGTGTAAAAAAAAATTAAAAATGAAAGAGTTACGGCTTTGCAAAATTCACGATCTCGCAACCGAGTTGTAATCCTGTTATTTGCAAATATAAGACCGCCCGGGGAACATATATATACCGCCCGGGCATTTACTTGCACTCAAATACCATTTAAAATATAGTTAACATCAAAATACTTAACATATTACCATTTTGCCAAAAAATAGTGTGAAAATATTGAAAAATGAAAGAGTTACGGCTTTACAAAATTCACGATCGCGCAACCCATTCGTAATCTTGTTATTTGCAAATACAAGACCGCCCGGGGATCATATATCTACCGCCCGGGCATTTACTTGCACTCAAATACCATTAAAAGTGTAGTTAACCGCTAAATACTTATTATATGAACATTTTGACAAAAACTAGTGTGAAAATATTGAAAAAATGAAAGAGTTACGGCTTTGCAAAATTCACGATCTCGCAAACTCATTAAAATGTTATTTTCGAGATATATAATTGATTATGGATGATAGGGTTTGTTGTTTTGATATAGTGAACACTTTATTGGGTACATGTATTATATTTGTAAGACTTGAAGATGATATGATATGGGGAGATGGGAAGCGTATTTCGAGCGTGATGGACGTTTTTTGTGATAATTTGGTGGCCCTGAAAAGGGCCGTTTGAGTGGGTTTTAAAGATATCGATTAATGGCTCTCTGCACACTGTGACAAAACCGTCTGGTTCCCAGTCTATTCAGGTGGACCCCATCTGTGGCATACAACGATTTCTTCATAAAGGTATGGTGCCAGAGTTGGTAAACGCCGTTGCCACTCCAAGACCTAAGAAGGAAATTTATTTTCTGTTTCTTCCTGTGGTATTGATTTGGTGTCATCTTTCTGGGGTAGAGGCGGGGGAAACAAGGACCCAATAATCACGTGGCGGACTCCGAGGTTCCTGATATATACAGCAAGGTCGTATAGGTCTGATGCGATATCTTCTGCAGATCTCGTGGGCGATATATCGTTGGATCCGACTTGTAAAAAAACAACATCGGGTTGGATCCGTCTGATCAGGGAACTGTCATAAGCCTTGATATCTTTAATCTTTCTTCCGCCGACTCCATAAATTTGTAGATGACATATTTGGGGTGCGTAGTCATTGGATATGGTCCAGTCGCTGAGTCTTCTGACAAAGCTGTGTCCGAGTACTAGAGCAGTCTTCATGCTTCGATTTTGAATTCTATACCTTTTAAATTATGGTATGATTGTTTTATAATACCTGTTTTAGCTACGGAGATTTTATTGGCTAAAGTCCTCGAATGAAATTACAATTTCACCAGACTCTACGTCGCCAAAATAATATGGACGTGCCAGTCCCGTGTAACCGCACGTCGCAGATGTGTCAATGACACAAAAGTATCTCGGACACTGACATATATCAATGTGATCAATATACAGACGGCGACTGATACAACTTGACAATTATTGATTCTTCATACATATCATTCTACTATTGAAAACCTGCACCTGTTAAATGTGCTTGTTGATTAAAAAAATATTGTTGAACAAAAAATCTTATATTTCAATAAAAGTTTAAAATGCATGGATTTCGAAGTTAAAAATGCACTCATCTCTTTCCGTTATAAACAGCCAATGCCGACAGATACACTTTCGGGTTGCGTTTTGCGATATCTTAACGTTGATAAACATTGCCAATAGTTCAAATAAAATGTTGTAATTTTGAAAACTTTGTAATTTCAGGTATAAGAACGTTTGTAGGAAGTCAAAAACCCAAAGAAATGTATGTAAATATAATGATTTAGTACCTTTAAATCAAAAGAAAGAATGGAAACAATTTTTTTTATTTAAACATATTTTATTTGCAATTTTTACAATACAAAAAGGATTGGGCACTAGTTAAAAAACTTATATTAAGCCCGTTCCCGTTATTTTTTAACGTATACAAGCAAATGGATGACCTAAGTTATACAGTGCAGATAAACGTTATTAGAGAGAGAGAGAGAGAGAAAGAGAAGGGGGGAGAAAGAGAGAGAGAGAGAGAGAGAAGGGAAGAGAGATTATCAGTATTTTGATATGAAATATACAAACAAATAATATAATGATAATGATTATAATACTAGAGTAACGGGTCTTTTCCAGCTCAGGTGACTATCACATCTATAATACTAATCCTCATGTCATGCCATACAAACTGATCTAATGTCTATCACAAATATATTTTCATATACCCCATTTCCCAAAATGAGTATAGGATAAAAGCCCCTCCGAACAAAAGCCCCTCAGGATAAAAGCCCCTCTGGACAAAAGCCCCTTCTTTATAAAATATAATGTATTTTTTTCTCATATCTGAATATGTTATATGGTACTTTTTGGTGTTATTAGATCAAAGTGGCAAACATATGTTATTTGATGACATTACAGAAAAAAATATTAAAACAAACTCAATATATAACTACATACATTATAGAATACCGCCTATGTTCTTTTAGGTTTAAATAATACAACCAATAAAAATCTCAAATCTCGAGTCAATTTACTAACTTCACATTGGTATTTCACAGTCTTACATTTTAATGTAATCTTAATGAAATATTATTTGTGCAATTTTTCACTTGTCATGTATATTGTCATATTTTGTGTTTTAATTCGATTTATATTAAAACTAAAGCGCCATGTTTGCGTTCGTGTTAAATGTGTATACATTTATGCTCGTATATTGGATAATAGTGGCATGCATTGTTTACTTGTTGTTTGTGTCCTGTGTGACATGTTAGTTAGTAGATATTTTAGTTGTTAGTTGCTGATTAATAATGAAATGACAATTATTGTCACCAGTCGGTCAGTCCGATGTGGTGCCAATATGTCTGACTTGCGCGTTTCAATTGAAAACCAATCGGAAACGGACAAAGGGCATTTCAATCAATACTACAAATTCGTAGAAAGACTTTTTTACCTATAGCATTTTCATCAACTATAGAGCATCACGAGTGATTGCATCATTCTACATCAGAAGATTTCTCGTCATTGTCTTAGTGGTTGAAGGAACGTTATATTTCCTGGAATCCTATTTCCTGTTATCACCAGAATCTCATATTCACCAGCTATTTAGCATCAACATTGACATCATCATTCTCATCATTCTTCACAAGACGGTTTACTGTCATTGCCTGTACAAGATTCATTTTGTGAATACACGAGGATGTCCAGGTATGTTATATAATTATATACCAAAAATATCCTTTTAGTCTCCAACGAATGTCAATCAAACGGTCAGAAATTGTACCCCTGGTAGCTACAATAGGGCTTTATAGAATATTTGATAAAATGTACAATATGCAAGCAAGTCCAAGCTCATTTGAAAGCGCGCTTATTTAGTCAGACTTATTATATCAATTATTGTTTTTTTAAATTGAAATTGAAATTGGTATCCTCAAATCAATGCTATTTATTAGGGTCTGCGCTTTCTTTCAGAATATTTTTTTTTATTTTATATAAAAATTTTCTTCTGTAATAATATATCAATATAATATAGAAAATTTCGTCGGTTTTGTCATTGTTCTTGTATCTTTCCACTCAATTTGAACTATATGATTTTTGTATTATGCATGTATATATGTATTTGAAACATGTATTCTTTGAAATTTTATATTACGGTAACTACTTGTCCTATTACTTATAGTATATGATTTTAGTTATCCATTTACATGTACCATGAATTTTGGAAAATGCACGCACATCTTACGGACAGAATGCGTATTTTATATGTAAACGGCGTATTTTATATGTAAACGGAACTAAAAAAATCAGTCTGATGCTGATAATATTAAAATTATTAAATACATGAAAAAACCCAAAGATATTTGTAAAATTCATTGAATTACAGCGTCTTGAATAAAAATAATTTTGATTGTATACAATATAGGTAACACCGCCCGGTCTATTTCAGGAGTTAGTAAATTTGTAGTTTACGGAGAAAATGTGTAATTTAAATGTAAAAGAAAATAAATCTGGAAAAAAAACTCTGTGAAATTGATTAAATTAATTAAATTGTAATTGTTATTTGCATACCGCCCGGTCACGTGTTATTTCCGTGCAACTGATATATATGAGCTAGTAAATGTCATTTTTCGGACAGAGAGTGTATTACCTATGTAAAGGAAGTGAAAATCGAGACAATTGTTCAGATATTAGTAAAACTATTGATTTATAAATGTCTTAATTTTCGATCTAATTATAATTGTTATTTGGCTACCGCCCGGTCATGTGTTATTTCCGTGCAACTGATATACATGTATATGAGCTTGTAAATGTCAATTCTCGGACAGAGAGTGTACTACCTATGTAAAGGAAGTGATAATCGAGACAATTGTTCAGATATTAGTAAAACTATTGATTTATAAATGTCTTAATTTTCGATCTAATTATAATTGTTATTTGGCTACCGCCCGGTCATGTGTTATTTCCGTGCAACATGATATATATGAGCTAGTAACTGTCAATTCTCGGACAGAGAGTGTACTACCTTTGTAAAGGAAGTTAAAACCGAGACAATTGTTCAGATATTAGTAAAACTATCGAATTGAAGTGTCTTAAATATCGATCTAATTATATTTGTTATTTGGCTGCCGTCCAAATACAGTAGCGATAAATTATATGATATAGGTAATATTTCCCGTTTTATTTCGGGAGTCAGTAAATCGTAGTTTACGGACAGAATGTGTAATTTAAATGTAAAACAATCTAAACTTGAAAGAACCTTTCTGAAATTGATGAAATTAATTGAATTATAATTGTTATTTGGCTACCGCCCGGTCATGTGTTATTTCCGTGCAACTGATATATATGAGCTTGTAAATGTCAATTCTCGGACAGAGAGTGTACTACCTATGTAAAGGAAGTGAAAATCGAGACCATTGTTCAGATATTAGTAAAACTATTGATTTATAAATGTCTTAATTTTCAATCTAATTATAATTGTTATTTGGCTACCGCCCGGTCATGTGTTATTTCCGTGCAACTGATATATATGAGCTAGTAACTGTCAATTCTCGGACAGAGAGTGTACTACCTTTGTAAAGGAAGTTAAAACCGAGACAATTGTTCAGATATTAAAAAAACTATTGAATTGTAAATGTCTTAATTTTCAATCTAATTATAATTGTTATTTGGCTGCCGTCCAAATACAGTAGCGATAAATTATATAATATAGGTAATATTTCCCGTTTTATTTCAGGAGTAAGTAAATCGTAGTTTACGGAGAGAATTTTGTAATTTCAATTTAAAAGAAACTAAAGCTGGAAAAAACCTGTCTGAAATTGAAGAAATTAATTGAGTTATAATTGTTATTTGCCTACCGCCCGGTCATGTGTTATTTCCGTGCAACTGATATATATGAGCTAGTAGATGTCAATTCTCGGACAGAGAGTGTACTACCTATGTAAAGGAAGTGATAATCGAGACAATTGTTCAGATATTAGTAAAAATATTGATTTATAAATGTCTTAATTTTCGATCTAATTATATTTGTTATTTGGCTGCCGTCCAAATACAGTAGCGATAAATTATATGATATAGGTAATATTTCCCGTTTTATTTCGGGAGTCAGTAAATCGTAGTTTACGGACAGAATGTGTAATTTAAATGTAAAACAATCTAAACTTGAAAGAACCTTTCTGAAATTGATGAAATTAATTGAATTATAATTGTTATTTGGCTACCGCCCGGTCATATGTTATTTACGTGCAACTGATATATATGATCTTGTAAATGTCAATTCTCGGACAGAGAGTGTACTACCTATGTAAAGGAAGTTAAAACCGAGACAATTGTTCAGATATTAAAAAAACTATTGCATTATAAATGTCTTAATTTTCAATCTAATTATAATTGTAATTTGGCTGCCGTCCAAATACAGTAGCGATAAATTATATGATATAGGTAATATTTCCCGTTTTATTTCGGGAGTCAGTAAATCGTAGTTTACGGACAGAATGTGTAATTTAAATGTAAAACAATCTAAACTTGAAAGAACCTTTCTGAAATTGATGAAATTAATTGAATTATAATTGTTATTTGGCTACCGCCCGGTCATGTGTTATTTCCGTGCAACTGATATATATGAGCTAGTAGATGTCAATTCTCGGACAGAGAGTGTACTACCTATGTAAAGGAAGTGAAAATCGAGACAATTGTTCAGATATTAGTAAAACTATTGATTTATAAATGTCTTAATTTTCGATCTAATTATAATTGTTATTTGGCTGCCGTCTAAATACAGTAGCGATAAATTATATAATATAGGTAATATTTCCCGTTTTATTTCAGGAGTTAGTAAATCGTAGTTTACGGAGAGAATTTTGTAATTTCAATTTAAAAGAAACTAAAGCTGGAAAAAAACCTGTCTGAAATTGAAGAAATTAATTGAGTTATAATTGTTATTTGGCTACCGCCCGGTCATGTGTTATTTCCGTGCAACTGATATATATGAGCTAGTAGATGTCAATTCTCGGACAGAGAGTGTACTACCTATGTAAAGGAAGTTAAAACCGAGACAATTGTTCAGATATTAGTAAAAATATTGATTTATAAATGTCTTAAATTTTCGATCTAATTATATTTGTTATTTGGCTGCCGTCCAAATACAGTAGCGATAAACTGATATGATATAGGTAATATTTCCCGTTTTATTTCGGGAGTCAGTAAATCGTAGTTTACGGACAGAATGTGTAATTTAAATGTAAAACAATCTAAACTTGAAAGAACCTTTCTGAAATTGATGAAATTAATTGAATTATAATTGTTATTTGGCTACCGCCCGGTCATGTGTTATTTCCGTGCAACTGATATATATGAGCTAGTAGATGTCAATTCTCGGACAGAGAGTGTACTACCTATGTAAAGGAAGTGAAAATCGAGACAATTGTTCAGATATTAGTAAAACTATTGATTTATAAATGTCTTAATTTTCGATCTAATTATAATTGTTATTTGGCTGCCGTCCAAATACAGTAGCGATAAATTATATAATATAGGTAATATTTCCCGTTTTATTTCAGGAGTTAGTAAATCGTAGTTTACGGAGAGAATTTGTAATTTCAATTTAAAAGAAACTAAAGCTGAAAAAAAACCTGTCTGAAATTGAAGAAATTAATTGAATTATAATTGTTATTTGGCCTACCGCCCGGTCATGTGTTATTTCCGTGCAACTGATATATATGAGCTAGTAAATGTCAATTCTCGGACAGAGAGTGTACTACCTATGTAAAGGAAGTTAAAACCGAGATCAATGTTCAGATATTAGTAAAACTATTGATTTATAAACGTCGAAATTTTCAATTAATCTGAATTATAATTGTTATTTGGCTACCGCCCGGTCATGTGTTATTTCCGTGCAACTGATATATATGAGCTAGTAAATGTCAATTCTCGGACAGAGAGTGTACTACCTATGTAAAGGAAGTTAAAACCGAAATAATTGTTCAGATATTAAAAAAACTATTGAATTATAAATGTCTTAATTTTCAATCTAATTATAATTGTTATTTGGCTGCCGTCCAAATACAGTAGCGAAAAATTATATAATATAGGTAATATTTCCCGTTTTATTTCAGGAGTTAGTAAATCGTAGTTTACGGAGAGAATTTTGTAATTTCAATTTAAAAGAAACTAAAGCTGGAAAAAACCTGTCTGAAATTGAAGAAATTAATTGAATTATAATTGTTATTTGGCTACCGCCCGGTCATGTGTTATTTCCGTGCAACTGATATATATGAGCTAGTAAATGTCAATTCTCGGACAGAGAGTGTACTACCTATGTAAAGGAAGTTAAAACCGAAATCAATTGTTCAGATATTAGTAAAATTATTGATTTTTAAACGTCCGAAATTGATGAAATTAATTGAATTATAATTGTTATTTGGCTACCGCCCGGTCATGTGTTATTTCCGTGCAACTGATATATATGAGCTAGTAAATGTCAATTCTCGGACAGAGAGTGTACTACCTATGTAAAGGAAGTTAAAACCGAGACAATTGTTCAGATATTAGTAAAAATATTGATTTATAAATGTCTTAATTTTCGATCTAATTATAATTGTTATTTGGCTACCGCCCGGTCATGTGTTATTTCCATGCAACTGATATATATGAGCTAGTTAAATGTCATTTCTCGGACAGAGAGTGTACTACCTATGTAAAAGAAGTTAAACCGAAAATCAATGTTCAGATATTAGTAAAAACTATTGATTTTTTAAACGTCCGAAATTGAAGCAATTAATTGAGTTATAATTGTTATTTGCCTACCGCCCGGTCATGTGTTATTTCCGTGCAACTGATATATATGAGCTAGTAAATGTCAATTCTCGGACAGAGAGTGTACTACCTATGTAAAGGAAGTTAAAACCGAAATAATTGTTCAGATATTAAAAAAACTATTGAATTATAAATGTCTTAATTTTCAATCTAATTATAATTGTTATTTGGCTGCCGTCCAAATACAGTAGCGATCAATTATATAATATAGGTAACATTTCCCGTTTTATTTCAGGAGTTATAGTAAATCGTAGTTTACGGAGAGAATTTGTAATTTCAATTTAAAAGAAACTAAAGCTGAAAAAAAACCTGTCTGAAATTGAAAAAATTAATTGAATTATAATTGTTATTTGCCTACCGCCCGGTCATGTGTTATTTCCGTGCAACTGATATATATGAGCTAGTAAATGTCATTTCTCGGACAGAGAGTGTACTACCTATGTAAAAGAAGTTAAAACCGAAATCAATGTTCAGATATTAGTAAAACTATTGATTTTTAAACGTCCGAAATTGAAGCAATTAATTGAGTTATAATTGTTATTTGCCTACCGCCCGGTCATGTGTTATTTCCGTGCAACTGATATATATGAGCTAGTAAATGTCAATTCTCGGACAGAGAGTGTACTACCTATGTAAAGGAAGTTAAAACCGAAATAATTGTTCAGATATTAAAAAAACTATTGAATTATAAATGTCTTAATTTTCAATCTAATTATAATTGTTATTTGGCTGCCGTCCAAATACAGTAGCGATCAATTATATAATATAGGTAACATTTCCCGTTTTATTTCAGGAGTTAGTAAATCGTAGTTTACGGAGAGAATTTGTAATTTCAATTTAAAAGAAACTAAAGCTGAAAAAAAAACCTGTCTGAAATTGAAAAAATTAATTGAATTATAATTGTTATTTGCCTACCGCCCGGTCATGTGTTATTTCCGTGCAACTGATATATATGAGCTAGTAAATGTCAATTCTCGGACAGAGAGTGTACTACCTATGTAAAGGAAGTTACAACCGAGACAATTGTTCAGATATTGGTAAACCTATCAAGTTTCAAGTTTCTTTATTAGTTCTCTTTGACAAATACATTGTATAGAGAAACATAATATATAAATATCAA
This sequence comes from Argopecten irradians, assembly GCF_041381155.1. Lineage (NCBI taxonomy): Eukaryota > Metazoa > Mollusca > Bivalvia > Pectinida > Pectinidae > Argopecten > Argopecten irradians. The sequence goes on from NC_091139.1 coordinate 29,826,547, forward strand.
TTTCAAAAATTTGACAAGTAGAAAATATGTACAAATCATAAATTCTTTTGGAAAATAACCTTGATAAATTTACATAAATTTCTTAATGTTTTAATATTAACAGAATTCATAAGTAGTGAGAAAAAAGAAATATGTTCCCCGGGCGGTCCTATATGTTTGCAAATAACAAGATTACGACTCGGTTGCGAGATCGTGAATTTTGCAAAGCCGTAACTCTCTCATTTTTCAATATTTTCACACCATTTTTTGGCAAAATGTTAATATGTTAACTATTTAGCTGTTAACTACACTTTTAATGGTATTTGATTGCAAATAAATGCCCGGGCGGTAGATATATGTTCCCCGGGCGGTCCTATATTTGCAAATAACAAGATTATGAATCGGTTGCGGGATCGTGAATTTTGCAAAGCCGTAAACTCTCTCATTTTTCAATATTTTCACACATCATTTTTGGGCAAAATGTTAATATGTTAACTATTTAGCTGTTAACTACATTTGTAATGGTATTTGAGTGCAAGTAAATGACCGGGCGGTAGATCTATATTCCCCGGGCGGTCCTATATTTGCAAATAACAAGATTACGAACGTGTTGCGAGATCGTGAATTTTGTAAAGCCGTAACTCTTTCATTTTTCAATATTTTCACACTATTTTTTGGCAAAATGTTTATATGTTAACTATTTAGCTGTTAACTACACTTTTAATGGTATTTGATTGCAAATAAATGCCCGGGCGGTAGATATATGTTCCCCGGGCGGTCCTATGTTTGCAAATAACAAGATTATGAATCGGTTGCGGGATCGTGAATTTTGCAAAGCCGTAACTCTCTCATTTTTCAATATTTTCACATCATTTTTGGGCAAAATATTAATATGTTAATTATTTAGCTGTTAACTACATTTGTAATGGTATTTGAGTGCAAGTAAATGACCGGGCGGTAGATCTATATTCCCCGGGCGGTCCTATATTTGCAAATAACAAGATTACGACTCGGTTGCGAGATGGTGAATCTTGCAAAGCCGTAACTCTTTCATTTTTCAACATTTTCAAACCATTTTTTGGCAAAATGTTAATATGTTAAGTATTTAGCTGTTAACTACACCTATATACCTATATTGTATAATTTATCGCTACTGTATTTGGACGGTAGCCAAATAATAACCAAATAACAATTATAAATAGATCGATATTAAAGACGTTTCAATTCAATGGTTTTACTAATATCTTAACAATTGTCTCGTTTTTTACTTCATTTTTATACGTCGAACAATCCATGTCCGAGAATTGACATTTACTAGCTCATATATATCAGTTGCACGGAAATAACACGTGACCGGGCGGTAGCCAAATAACAATTATAATTCAATTAATTCTATCAATTTTAGACAGGGTTTTTCCAGCTTTAGTTTTTTTTTTTTTTTACATTTTAATTACAAATTCTGTCCGTAAACTACGATTTACTCACTCCTGAAATAGAACGGGCAATATTACCTATATTGTATAATTTATCGCTACTGTATTTGGACGGAGGCCAAATAACAATTATGATTAGATCGATATTGAAGACTTTCTAATTCAATTGTTTTACTAATATCTTAACAACTATCTCGGTTTTAACTTCATTTACATAGGTAGTACATTCTCTGTTCGAGAATTGACATTTAGTAGCTCACATATATCAGTTGCACGGAAATAACACGTGACCGGGCGGTAGCCAAATAACAATTATAATTCAATTAATTTCATCAATTTCAGACAAGTTTTTACCAGTTTTAGTTTCATTTACATTTAATTACAAATTCTGTCCGTAAACTACGATTTACTAACTCCTGATTCGAATGGGCGATATACCTATATTGTATAATTTATCGCTACTGTATTTGGACGGTAGCCAAATAACAACCAAATAACAATTATAATTAGATCCATATTAAAGACGTTTCAATTCAATAGTTTTACTAATATCTTAACAATTGTCTTGTTCATTTACATACGTCGAACAATCCATGTCCGAGAATTGACATTTACTGGCTCATATACATGTACATGTATATCAGTTGCACGAAAATAACACATGACCGGGCGGTAGCCAAATAACAGCCGTAACTCTCTCATTTTTCAATATTTTCACACTATTTTTTTGGCAAAATGTTAATATGTTAAGTATTTTAATGTTAACTACACTTTAAATGGTATTTGAGTGCAAGTAAATGTCCGGGCGGTAGAAATATGTTCCCCGGGCGGTCTTATATTTGCAAATAACAAGATTACGACTCGGTTGCGAGATCGTGAATTTTGCAAAGCCGTAACTCTTTCATTTTTCAATATTTTCACACCACTTTTTGGCAAAATGTTAATATGATAAGTATTTAGCTGTTAACTACATTTTAAATGGTATTTGAGTGTAAGTAAATGCCCGGGCGGTAGATATGTGTTCCCCGGGCGGTCTTATATTTGCAAATAACAAGATTACGACTCGGTTGCGAGATCGTGAACTTTGCAAAGCCGTAACTCTCTCATTTTTCAATATTTTCACATCATTTTTGGGCAAAATGTTAATATGTTAAGTATTTTGATGTTAACTACATTTGTACTGGTATTTGAGTGCAAGTAAATGACTGGGCGGTAGAAATATGTTCCCCGGGCGGTCCTATGTTTGCAAATAACAAGATTACGACTCGGTTGCGAGATCGTGAATTTTGCAAAGCCGTAACTCTCTCATTTTTCAATATTTTCACACCATTTGTTGGCAAAATGTTAATATGTTAACTATTTAGCTGTTAACTACACTTTTAATGGTATTTGAGTGCAAGTAAATGCCCGGGCGGTAGATATATGTTCCCCGGGCGGTCCTATGTTTGCAAATAACAAGATTACGACTCGGTTGCGAGATCGTGAATTTTGCAAAGCCGTAACTCTCTCATTTTTCAATATTTTCACACCATTTGTTGGCAAAATGTTAATATGTTAACTATTTAGCTGTTAACTACACTTTTAATGGTATTTGAGTGCAAGTAAATGCCCGGGCGGTAGATATATGTTCCCCGGGCGGTCTTATATTTGCAAATAACAAGAGGTTGCGACTCGATTGCGAGATCACAAATTTTGCGAAGCCACTACTCTTTCGTTTTTTAATGTTTCCATACTATATTTAGGCTAATTATCTATATATAATGTATCTATCTGTAAACTATACTTTCAACGAAGTTTGGATGAAAATAAATGGTCTTATATCTACAAATAACAACAATCAGGATTGCTTGCGAGATCGCTAAATTAGCGAAGCCATACCGCTTACTTTTTTTCAATATTTTCACACTACTCTTTGGCCAAATTATGCATGTGTTAGGTAATTACATGTAAACTATATTTGCATTGGTGTTGGTATGCAAATTAAAGCCCGGGCGGTCTTATATCTACAAATAACAAGATTACGGCTCTTCACTGAGGTTAGGTTGCGAGATCGCGAATTTCGCGAACCCGTACTTCTTTCGTTTTTCAATGTTTTCATGCTATTTTTGGTTTAAATTATTAATACGTTAGTTATCTATCTGTATACTATACTTTTAATGGTGTTTGAATGAAAATGAAAGCCCGGGCGGTCAATATGGATTCCCCGGGCGGTACCGGGCTTTGCCGGGCGGTGCCGGGCTGTGCCGGGCGGTACCGGGCAGTACCGGGCGGTACCGGGCTGTAATTAGTATCACCGAGGTAACATGATATTTGTGGTTACAGATCCATGAAATCTAGATCACGATGATATCTCTATTTAATTACATATCGTTATGAAAAAAGATTACAGACTTTTTAAATCTGCGGGAAAAAAAAGACCAATCAGAAAGCAAGATTCGGCCAAAGATTTATTAGCGAGTGTCCTTGCATTTGGCTCGTTACTGTAGCCCTGTTAAAGTTATGTTACCAGAGATAGACAGTACCACAGGGACCTGGCACGATTTTTTATTCACAGTATACATATATATCAAGGATTTATAAGTGAGAAGGATTCGTGACTGCCTCTTTACATTACTAAACACCACGCGATACAGTATACGTCCTTGATGTAACGTTACTTCAAATATTGATGTAACAGTTATATTATTATTGTGCAGATGTACTACTGTTAGTCAAAAAAAAATCGTGCCAGGTCTCTGTGGACAGTATAGTAAATTTCTGAAAATAAAGAAAATGCATAAAAAAATAACCCATGTCACGCAATATTTCAATTAATAATGATAAAAAATGTTACATTTTGCGGAATGAAGTTTTCATACGAAGTTGTCTCCCTTGATATTTGACTTTCATAGGCGGCGTTGGTAGCATTTCCCAACTTCCTGTGTGGAAAAACGTTTCACTAGGCCTATCCTGACGAATAAACAACGAAAAGTGGAAGGGGAAACTTGATGGAAGTCAATACTTGAGACAGGACCAGCTGCGAGAAGGAACAATAACAACGTATGTGGTAAAGGAATGAATCAGAAGGTGTTCCAGTAACCAACCCCGCCTGATTGTACCGACTCGATCGTAATCTATTGTAACACGGGTGTTATGGATGAATCACTGACAAATCTCTAAATCGAATTTGAAAATGAAAGCGTGCAAGTATTGAGATTTAGATAAACAACGAAACACGAAAACTAGTAACAAACACGTAAAACAATTTTTTACCTATAGAATCACTATGTACATTGTCGAATTTTCAAAAATTAGCCGTTTGAAATGGCCAAATTGTACTTGTCAGGTTGGGCACATGTACATTTATTGCTATTATAGCGATATATAGCTATAATAGCTATTTATAGCTATACAAAACTATCGAAAAACATCATTTCTGGAGATAAAAATGCTTGTGCACAAAAACCGACTCCTGAAACTTGCAGGGAATGTGTATAAGGATAATTTGAACATTATGCAACCACTTTTCGTTCGAAAAAATAGAGCAATAATTAACCTAATTAGCTTAATTATATCTCATCAAAACCGCTTTCAATATGTTTGAATGGTCGGTATTAACAACCACTGCAAGTTTCAGGAGTCGGTTTAGAGCGGAAGCATTTTTATCTTCAGAAATGTTATTTATCATCAATTTTGTATAGCTATAATTAGCTATTATAGCTATATATCGCTATAATAGCAATAAATTTACATGTGCCCAACCTGCTTGTACACATTCAGCTGGGCCAAAGGCCGCACATGCCTACGAAATCACATCGTTGTCGAGTACCTTTAACTAATTGACTCAAGTCCTCGGTGTAATCAACAAGTATTCATTTCAGCTGAGTCATTGCGTGTGATAAAGACTAAATATAAATGTAATTCCAAGTCTGACACACAAAACAAAGTTGAATCTTTGATATCAATCCAAGCAGATCTACTGGGTCGCAACCAGTAATGTGATTTTTTCGAGGTTTTTTTAAGGATTTTGTCAAAAATAACGCACAGAAGGCGTTGAAAATCGACATGAATTATCTTTAGTCCAAGATACTTCATTAACAATAATCGTTGTTTAATTTTGATCATATTTTTTATGACCAGACGCCATTTATGTTCACCGCTAATTGGTACAATTGATGATTCCTACAGGACCAGTTGCGGTGATTTCAAAATCTAAAGGAAATGCGCTTTTAAAAACCTGCTTATTGCACCAAACTTTCTTTGTGTTTCATTACTGTGACCAAAATCTATTTGATATATCTTGAAGTGGGATAATATAATCGTAATGCATGGTTATTTTTGAATCCTGTGACTGATGATCGAAAGCGTCACGGAAAAATGGACTGTCTAAAGGTGTGTTCGATAGTGGGAATCACTAAAAGCAGGAGTCAGCTCTGGGCAGGAGTAAAATAGAAAAACAAAAAAAGGTGTAGAAGACCTAAAACTTTACAGAAATTCAATAAATACATATTCATTTATACATTCATTTATTTTGTTTGAAAAAAAGTAAACACAAGAGTATGCACCAGGTAAAAACTACCTTCTGTTTTACTATCTTGTCCAATCATGCCTGATCGGTAACTTGCCGTATACTCATGATTTTGCATACTTTGACCTACTTTGATGCAGACAATTTTTGAAAACGGTTGACAAACAAAATAAACGATGATTTCATTAATATGCAAGTAAGTAATGATTTCAAGCTATCCCCCGCTGTGATTAAGTGTTGCAAACTTGGATTTCAAAAGGAAAACATACCGTAGATTTGTTAGCATATCGGTTACAAATGACCAATTTTTTGTTGAATGAACACTTGCATGGCTACCTTCATTTAGCTGCTCAAAAAATCTAAAAAAAATTGTGCGAGAGATAGAGCGTGAGCAGAAATCACAGTAACTGGTACATCATGGTAACTGGTTGAGACCCATAGAGGTACTGTAGATATTTCAATCTATTAATCCTTAATAAAACTTTCCCTCAAAAACACCTCTTCTTTTAGTTATTCAGATTGGGGCTAAATTTAGTCCATTTTGACAGTACTTTTCCAAAATGTCTTTGAAAATCCTGAATAATTCCAATAGAGGATAATGTCCTAACAAAATTTTGGTTAAAACAATAAAATGTCTGAAAATATTTTGAAATCAGTCTTAAACTTTTCTTCAAATCTTCAGTTTTATCTGTACTCTATAAGTAATGGTCATACTTCCGAAGTCAGCACACATACTCACAAATCTTAAATTATCCAAAATAAGCTTCGGGAAAAAACGCAAGGTTGAATTATCAGATTTGAAATTGGAAAAAGTCTGTTTTAATACCAATATTACCATGCAGCTGGCATAAGCATTCTAACGTATCAGTACAATCCTTATTCCAAACATCTTTGTACAATGTGAATCAATCTTTTGGGGACCCAACTGTAACAATTTGTTGATGAAAATCTCTATTTTTGCGTTCATTGTTTGACTTGTTCCAACTATCCAAAAAAGGATTAATTATAAAAAGTCAGAGTTTTAAATATTATACTTGTCCATATTAAGTAAAATTATTTGAAATTTTACATACTGATCAATATTTCAGATTACAAGAAGGTCTAATTACCAAAGTGCACAATTGGCTTTAGTCAAATGCTGTACACCTGGAAAAGCATTTGTTACCAAAAGTGTCACTTAATTTCTTCTACTACAGACAGTACTCACAATCTGACATGAAACTGAACATGAAGTTTTTTTTACAGGTAAAAAGTTTTTCTTGTTTCAAGAGAATTGGTGAGAGACTACACCATGCCACCAAACAATCCATTACCAATCTGGGGTAATGAGAAAACCATGAACATGAATCCACTGATACTGACAAATATACAGTCATCACCTTACTTCAAGGTCAACTTGTATGAGCTGAAAACATATCATGAAGTTATTGATGAAATTTACTACAGAGTAAGTTCTGTTTGATGAATGATTTCTGCATGTATATGTATAATTTATACTTTGATTTGTGACAACCTGTTCAACAACTTCATCTTATTTCCTATATCCTGACATTACATGTGTAATTTCAGTATTAGCTTATGTTATCATTTAAATATGACAATCAAAAAGCTGAAGTCAGTTCTCTTCTCTAAAGATCTCATTTTGTTAAAAGGTATTTTTTTCTTCAGTTTGAAGATTTTTTAGTCATACTTTGTAAATACTGACACTGTAACCACTTAAGCAATTATATTCAAGTTAACAGATAAACCTGTAAGACATAATAAGATGTTTTTTGTTTGTTTTTGTTTCAGGTAGAACATTTAGAACCTTGGGAAAGAGGAAGTCGGAAAACAGCTGGGCAAACTGGAATGTGTGGCGGGGTATGTATACATACAGTAGCATTACATATTTGGTCATAATCCATCCTTCCTCTTGAGATACTGATTATTGAGCTTTGTTTGTGCATTCGTTCAAGATGTTTTTCTAGGCTTCAACTTCAAAACCGTTTGACATAGTGCCACAAAGCTTTCTCAAGTTTCTATTTAGATGTATATTAGGTTAGTGTTGTGCATTTTACTAATGTAACTTATAATATAAGCATATATATACCTGTAGTCAAAAACACAAAATTTCTGTTTCCTATTTTGACTACAACAAAACCATTTAAAACAACTTCCCAAAAGATTCTGTATATTATAGGGGGCCCTGCTGGGCAAGTGGTTAAGATGTCCCGACATATTACCACAAGCCCTCCACCTCTGGGATGTGGGTTCGAATCCCATGGGGGGCAGTTGCCTGGTTTTTCTGCGAATACTTCCTTCACCAACAAACCTGGCACGTCCTTACATGACTGTGGCTGTTAATAGGACGTTAAACTAATAAAACCAAATTTCTGTATATTAGGGTAGTGCCCTGATTGTGCCTTTTGTTGTCATATCAAGATTTAAACTCTTACTATATAAGCTTGATATAAATATCATATTTGTGTTTTAATACAAACAGTGGGGTACAGAAGATAACACTTTGTGTCTCCTTGATAAGTTTATAAGGGATATAATATGAAACCTGGTCAATTTGATCATCTGCCTGTGTAGGTACGAGGTGTAGGAGCTGTTTGTATGAGTATGAGAGAGTGTTAACAATGTGACTGCCTGTGTAGGTACAAGGTGTAGGAGCCGTATGTACGAGTATGAGAGAGTGTTAATAATGTGACATCTCCCTGTGTAGGTACGAGGTGTAGGAGCCGTTTGTACGAGTATGAGAGAGTGTTAACAATGTGACTGCCTGTGTAGGTACGAGGTGTAGGAGCCGTATGTACGAGTATGAGAGAGTGTTAACAATGTGACTGCCTGTGTAGGTACGAGGTGTAGGAGCCGTTTGTACGAGTATGAGAGAGTGTTAACAATGTGACTGCCTGTGTAGGTACGAGGTGTAGGAGCCGTATGTACGAGTATGAGAGAGTGTTAACAATGTGACTGCCTGTGTAGGTACAAGGTGTAGGAGCTGTATGTACGAGTATGAGAGAGTGTTAACAATGTGACTGCCTGTGTAGGTACGAGGTGTAGGAGCCGTATGTACGAGTATGAGAGAGTGTTAACAATGTGACTGCCTGTGTAGGTACAAGGTGTAGGAGCCATATGTACGAGTATGAGAGAGTGTTAATAATGTGACATCTTAGTGTTTCCCACAGGAAAAAAAAGGGCATGGTGCTAGGTTTTGAAAAGGGCACCTTGACCGCGATAAATAACCATCAGAGGGGCACAAAAGTTATCGACGACTTCCAATACAAGGGAAAATCTTTAAAACTGTCTTGTTTATTTAATTCTGTCTGAGTTTCTAAGTAATATCAGGACATTTATTTAATTATTCTGGGTAAAAATAATGATTTTGGAAATTGGAATCTATCGATCATATGATCATGACAATAATTGATTCACAAGAAATATCTATATTTCATTTATATTAATTAAAAGATTGGGAATAATGCCTTTATTTCAATCCTATTATCTTTATTTATATATCTTTATTGAAATATTAAAAATACTATATAATTTAATTGAATAAGTTTACTATGTTTCAAAATAATGGATAATAAATTGAAATAATGTTCTTAAATTTACAAGCACTAAATTAAGATAATACAGATCATTGTTAAAGTAGTATTCAAAATGTAATTTATCTGAGAGAGAAAAAAGTAAATTTCTTTTTAATTTGATTTGTTTTAATTAATTTGCTATTAATTATTTTATTATTATTAATTTATTTTGTCCGAAAATAAATTCACACCGAAATTCTAAAAAAAATATACCATTTTCATTTTTAAAAACATGAATATTAGTAAATCCTGAATCCGGATCGACTATTGCAATATACCCAAAATGGCGGCCATTACGATTGCAAAGCTTGTGACATTCATCAGTATAGTTATGCCTATTAAACATTAAAAACGTGAGTAAATCATTTACAGTTAAAAGCAGTATTTGTTTTTGTTGTAGTGCTCACTAGCTGTAGTCATAAAACTTAATGAAAGGCCAGCTGATTGTTTTCTAGGCTGCCGATCGGCTGCTTGACTTCAGCTTACGTAACTGTTAGGCCTAATACACAGACGTGAAAGTGACACCACAAGCCAAGGTGGAAATAGCCCAAGGCTGCTAAATAGGGCCATTGGGGTGTTGGTCATGGGGTCAGGAAGTGGTCACACCTCTTTTGTTTACTTAATTATCAAGTCACTGCCTGGTATTTGGTAGTTTAGTAAACGTGTACTGAGGACAAACAGGGGCAGGGCGTTAGGTTATAGGGGCATGGCGTCAGGTAAAAAGGGCACGGCGCGGCGCCATGCTAATCGGGGCTGTGGGAAACACTACATCTCCCTGTGTAGGTACGAGTTGTAGGAGCCGTATGTACGAGTATGAGAGAGTGTTAATAATGTGACATCTCCCTGTGTAGGTACGAGTTGTAGGAGCCGTTTGTACGAGTATGAGAGAGTGTTAACAATGTGACATTTGCCTGTGTAGGTACGAGGTGTAGGAGCCGTATGTACGAGTATGAGAGAGTGTTAACAATGTGACTGCCTGTGTAGGTACGAGGTGTAGGAGCCGTTTGTACGAGTATGAGAGAGTGTTAACAATGTGACTGCCTGTGTAGGTACGAGGTGTAGGAGCTGTATGTACGAGTATGAGAGAGTGTTAACAATGTGACTGTCTGTGTAGGTATGAGGTGTAGGTGTATGTACGAGTATGAGAGAGTGTTAACAATGTGACATCTGCCTGTGTAGGTACGAGGTGTAGTAGCCGTTTGTATATGAGTATGAGAGAGTGTTAACAATGTGACTGTCTGTGTAGGTATGAGGTGTAGGTGTATGTACGAGTATGAGAGAGTGTTAACAATGTGACTGCCTGTGTAGGTACGAGGTGTAGGAGCTGTATGTACGAGTATGAGAGAGTGTTAACAATGTGACATCTGTCTGTGTAGGTACGAGGTGTAGGAGCCGTATGTACGAGTATGAGAGAGTGTTAACAATGTGACTGCCTGTGTAGGTACGAGGTGTAGGAGCCGTATGTACGAGTATGAGAGAGTGTTAACAATGTGACATCTCCCTGTGTAGGTACGAGGTGTAGGAGCCGGAGGGATTGTCTCTAGTGCCTACTGTCTACTGTATAAACTGTTCACCCTGAGACTGACACGGAAACAGCTCACTGGATTGATTACTCACCAGGACTCCCCATTTATCCGTGGACTCGGATTTATGTATATCAGGTAGGAAAAGCAGGTCCAAACTTATTGATTCATTTTGAAATCTTTATTCTTCATATTCTATTTAAATTATAGACTGCTTTAACACTTCTTCCTTTGAGTTTTGTAAGTCCATTATACATGTATATAATCTAAGGTTCTCACCATCTAGGGACCGCAATGCCTAAGTGGTTAAGATGTCCCGACATATTACCACAAGTGGTCCACCTCTGAGTCGCAAGTGCGAATTCTATGTGGGGCAATTGCCAGATACTGACCACTGGTCGATGGTTTTTCTCAGGGTACTCCAGTTTTCCTCCATTGTAAAACCTGGCACATTCTTACATTATCTTGGCTGTTAATAGGACGTAAAACTAAACAAACAAACCAAATTTTACCATCTTTTTAAGTGCATGTCTGTTAATTATGTTGTAACCATGTCCATTACAGATACACACAGGACCCTAAGGAGCTATGGGACTGGTATGAACCCTATCTGGAAGATGAGGAGGTATGTTTGCAATAAACACTAAGCCCTGTACCCCCGGCTACTCACACAGGCCATCTATATCTGATTGATATAATACAGTTAAAGAAAAAGAACAGAAGGTTCAGTTGTTTCTAGTTAAAGAAAACACTTTTTAATACGAATTTAATTGTGCTTAGAGATGTGTTATTGATATATATATAAGAACGATTTGTAATTGTGTGTGATATATAAATAATTAGAAGTGCCCCTCCCCCTCCCCCATCCTGTGGAGATCCTCTGACTGACTGGACTTTAACATTGTAGTGGTGAGTATAGCACACACTATACTTATACATGTTGTTTTCTATTATTAATACATACCCTGTCTATTGTTAATCTTCTAATTCAATTTCATTCCTTAATTAGTTATTATTTTGATAATTGAAATCTGAAAACAAATTATTTTAACATAAGTTATGATCTGTGATCATATTAATTTTTAAATGTTTTGAATGTAATACAAAGTTTTGGTTAAAGCATGATTTGATAATATTACATTATTACATATTTTGTGTTGAGATATATTGTTGATTTTGTCACTATCACTATAGACTGTGTTTTGTATTACTGCAGGGTGTTGCTCTAGATCCCGCTGAGGGCTGGTCTCATGATAGCAAGTCGGCCTCCTCCGTGGAATGACCTTTGACCTCTGGCATGAGGTTATAATAACACACACACATTCCTATGCTTCTCTTTCTGCAGGCAACACAAATTTTACTAAAAAAAACTTAAGGAATTATTCTGGTTGGTTTAAATACGGCATATTTGATTCAAACTATCTTGGAAATTTTATTTGAATTGAAACACATTTTCACACAAAGTCTAGTAAGATAAATTAATAAAGTAAATGCAAGATTTGGAGAAATGTTTTGATAACAAAATGACTGACATCGGCATTAAAAAGGGTATAACTACTGTCTGTGCCCAGTGAACTCTTTTTTGTTAAGTTAAAGAATTTCTTGTCAATGGATGTTCATATGTATCATAAGCTGAGTGTCATTTCAACTTGACAGCAAGTATATCTTTATCTTTATATTCACAACAAATTAGCATGGTCATTAAAAATAAAACCAAACATAAGTCGGAATGGACAAAAAACTTCTCAATGGTTTTGTTTTTGCTGATAAAGTTAAACCCAGTTATACTTAACTTTATTAACGTATATGATATGTTATATAACGTCAGAGAGCTGATTGAAGTATTTCATATGTAAAATAAAATGGAAAACAGTTTTTGGACAGATATAGCATTTCATCTTTATATGACTGGGTTCTACTTTAGCAAATTGATGTGTATGGATAGAACATTAATGACCTTTCTGGTGATCAGACAATTTACTGCATTTCTAGCCCCAATGTTCCTAGTATTACTTATGTTTCAGCCCACAGGGACACTAGAGCAAACCCGTACTATGACATGTCTCTAAAATAGTCTCCTGGTTTCATATTGTTACTGGTTTACGACTCTATCGTTACAGGAAATAGATGTTAAGGCCGGTGGAGGACATGTGATGCCAATCGGAGAAATGATTCGTCAGTGGATGACCAAACTAGAGTGGTACTCAACATTGTTTCCTCGCATCCCTGTACCGGTGCAGAAAGATCTGATGCAGAAACTGAAGAATCACAACTGGTCCCGCCCAGAACCAGAGGAGGAGCCAATAGCAGCATCCAATCAACCACAACATATACCTGACGAGGAGGTCAGCTTCGGCGAGGCTGAGAGGATGGCATACAAGCGCAGGTAGATATCATGTTCACTGAATGTGGGAGGCTAAACGACATCAGAAACTTTGTGTAGACACAGGTAGATATCATGTTCACTGAATGTGGGAGGCAAAACATACATCAGGAACTTTGTATAGACATAGGTAGATATCATGTTCACTGAATGTGGGAGTTTAAACATACATCAGGAACTTTGTATAGACATAGGTAGATATCATGTTCACTGAATGTGGGAGGTTACACATACATCAGGAACTTTGTATAGACATAGGTAGATATCATGTTCACTGAATGTGGGAGGTTACACATACATCAGGAACTTTGTATAGACATAGGTAGATATCATGTTCACTGAATGTGGGAGGCAAAACGACATCAGGAACTTTGTATAGACATAGGTAGATATCATGTTCACTGAATGTGGGAGGCAAAACGACATCAGGAACTTTGTATAGACATAGGTAGATATCATGTTCACTGAATGTGGGAGGCTAAACGACATCAGGAACTTTGTATAGACATAGGTAGATATCATGTTCACTGAATGTGGGAGGTTCAACAACATCAGGAACTTTGTATTGACACAGGTAGATATCATGTTCACTGAATGTGGGAGGCAAAACGACATCAGGAACTTTGTATAGACATAGGTAGATATCATGTTCACTGAATGTGGGAGGCAAAACGACATCAGGAACTTTGTATAGACACAGGTAGATATCATGTTCACTGAATGTGGGAGGCAAAACAACATCAGGAACTTTGTATAGACATAGGTAGATATCATGTTCAATGAATGTAGGAGGTTCAACAACATCAGGAACTTTGTATAGACATAAGTAGATATCATGTTCACTGAATGTAGGAGGTTCAACAACATCAGGAACTTTGTATAGACATAGGTAGATATCATGTTCACTGAATGTGGGAGGTTCAACAACATCAGGAACTTTGTATAGACATAGGTAGATATCATGTTCACTGAATGTGGGAGGTTCAACAACATCAGGAACTTTGTATAGACATAGGTAGATATCATGTTCACTGAATGTGGGAGGTTAAACATACATCAGGAACTTTGTATAGACATAGGTAGATATCATGTTCACTGAATGTGGGAGGTTCAACAACATCAGGAACTTTGTATAGACATAGGTAGATATCATGTTCACTGAATGTGGGAGGTTCAACAACATCAGGAACTTTGTATAGACATAGGTAGATATCATGTTCACTGAATGTGGGAGGTTCAACAACATCAGGAACTTTGTATAGACATAGGTAGATATCATGTTCACTGAATGTGGGAGGTTCAAACAACATCAGGAACTTTGTATAGACATAGGTAGATATCATGTTCACTGAATGTGGGAGGCTAAACGACATCAGGAACTTTGTATTGACATAGGTAGATATCATGTTCACTGAATGTGGGAGGCAAAACGACATCAGGAACTTTGTATAGACATAGGTAGATATCATGTTCACTGAATGTGGGAGGCTAAACATACATCAGGAACTTTGTATAGACATAGGTAGATATCATGTTCACTGAATGTGGGAGGCAAAACGACATCAGGAACTTTGTATAGACATAGGTAGATATCATGTTCACTGAATGTGGGAGGCAAAACGACATCAGGAACTTTGTATAGACATAGGTAGATATCATGTTCACTGAATGTGGGAGGTTCAACAAACATCAGGAACTTTGTATAGACATAGGTAGATATCATGTTCACTGAATGTGGGAGGTTACAACAACATCAGGAACTTTGTATAGACATAGGTAGATATCATGTTCACTGAATGTGGGAGGCAAAACGACATCAGGAACTTTGTATAGACACAGGTAGATATCATGTTCACTGAATGTGGGAGGCAAAACGACATCAGGAACTTTGTATAGACATAGGTAGATATCATGTTCAATGAATGTGGGAGGTTAAACAACATCAGGAACTTTGTATAGACATAGGTAGATATCATGTTCACTGAATGTGGGAGGTTCAACACATCAGGAACTTTGTATAGACATAGGTAGATATCATGTTCACTGAATGTGGGAGGTTACACATACATCAGGAACTTTGTATAGACATAGGTAGATATCATGTTCACTGAATGTGGGAGGTTCACAACATCAGGAACTTTGTATAGACATAGGTAGATATCATGTTCACTGAATGTGGGAGGCAAAACGACATCAGGAACTTTGTATAGACATAGGTAGATATCATGTTCACTGAATGTGGGAGGTTACACACACATCAGGAACTTTGTATAGACATAGGTAGATATCATGTTCACTGAATGTGGGAGGCAAAACGACATCAGGAACTTTGTATAGACATAGGTAGATATCATGTTCACTGAATGTGGGAGGCAAAACGACATCAGGAACTTTGTATAGACACAGGTAGATATCATGTTCACTGAATGTGGGAGGTTACAAAACGGAACATCAGGAACTTTTATGTATAAATCAGGACATAGGTAGATATCATGTTCACTGAATGTGGGAGGCAAAACAACATCAGGAACTTTGTATAGACATAGGTAGATATCATGTTCACTGAATGTGGGAGGCAAAACGACATCAGGAACTTTGTATAGACATAGGTAGATATCATGTTCACTGAATGTGGGAGGCAAAACAACATCAGGAACTTTGTATAGACATAGGTAGATATCATGTTCACTGAATGTGGGAGGCAAAACGACATCAGGAACTTTGTATAGACATAGGTAGATATCATGTTCACTGAATGTGGGAGGCAAAAACGACATCAGGAACTTTGTATAGACATAGGTAGATATCATGTTCACTGAATGTGGGAGGTTACACATACATCAGGAACTTTGTATAGACACAGGTAGATATCATGTTCACTGAATGTGGGAGGCAAAACAACATCAGGAACTTTGTATAGACATAGGTAGATATCATGTTCACTGAATGTGGGAGGTTCAACAACATCAGGAACTTTGTATAGACATAGGTAGATATCATGTTCACTGAATGTGGGAGGTTCAACAACATCAGGAACTTTGTATAGACATAGGTAGATATCATGTTCACTGAATGTGGGAGGTTCAACAACATCAGGAACTTTGTATAGACATAGGTAGATATCATGTTCACTGAATGTGGGAGGCAAACAACATCAGGAACTTTGTATAGACATAGGTAGATATCATGTTCACTGAATGTGGGAGGCAAAACGACATCAGGAACTTTGTATAGACACAGGTAGATATCATGTTCACTGAATGTGGGAGGCAAAACGACATCAGGAACTTTGTATAGACATAGGTAGATATCATGTTCACTGAATGTGGGAGGCAAAACGACATCAGGAACTTTGTATAGACATAGGTAGATATCATGTTCACTGAATGTGGGAGGTTCAACACATCAGGAACTTTGTATAGACATAGGTAGATATCATGTTCACTGAATGTGGGAGGCAAAACGACATCAGACAAGGTAATATCTTCACTGAATGGGAGGTTACAATACATCAGGTAGACATAGGTAGATATCATGTTCACTGAATGTGGGAGGCAAAACGACATCAGGAACTTTGTATAGACACAGGTAGATATCATGTTCACTGAATGTGGGAGGTTACACATACATCAGGAACTTTGTATAGACACAGGTAGATATCATGTTCACTGAATGTGGGAGGCAACAACATCAGGAACTTTGTATAGACATAGGTAGATATCATGTTCACTGAATGTGGGAGGCAAAACGACATCAGGAACTTTGTATAGACATAGGTAGATATCATGTTCACTGAATGTGGGAGGCAAAACAACATCAGGAACTTTGTATAGACATAGGTAGATATCATGTTCACTGAATGTGGGAGGCAAAACGACATCAGGAACTTTGTATAGACATAGGTAGATATCATGTTCACTGAATGTGGGAGGCAAAATACATCAGGAACTTTGTATAGACATAGGTAGATATCATGTTCACTGAATGTGGGAGGTAAACATACATCAGGAACTTTGTATAGACATAGGTAGATATCATGTTCACTGAATGTGGGAGGCAAAACATACATCAGGAACTTTGTATAGACACAGGTAGATATCATGTTCACTGAATGTGGGAGGCAAAACATACATCAGGAACTTTGTATAGACATAGGTAGATATCATGTTCACTGAATGTGGGAGGCAAAACATACATCAGGAACTTTGTATAGACACAGGTAGATATCATGTTCACTGAATGTGGGAGGCAAAAACATCAGGAACTTTGTATAGACATAGGTAGATATCATGTTCACTGAATGTGGGAGGTTAAACAACATCAGGAACTTTGTATAGACATAGGTAGATATCATGTTCACTGAATGTGGGAGGTTCAACAACATCAGGAACTTTGTATAGACATAGGTAGATATCATGTTCACTGAATGTGGGAGGCAAAACGACATCAGGAACTTTGTATAGACATAGGTAGATATCATGTTCACTGAATGTGGGAGGAAAGACATCAGGAACTTTGTATAGACATAGGTAGATATCATGTTCACTGAATGTGGGACAAAACACATCAGGAACTTTGTATAGACATAGGTAGATATCATGTTCACTGAATGTGGGAGGCAAAACAACATCAGGAACTTTGTATAGACATAGGTAGATATCATGTTCACTGAATGTGGGAGGTTCAAAAACATCAGGAACTTTGTATAGACATAGGTAGATATCATGTTCACTGAATGTGGGAGGCAAAACAACATCAGGAACTTTGTATAGACACAGGTAGATATCATGTTCACTGAATGTGGGAGGCAAAACACATCAGGAACTTTGTATAGACATAGGTAGATATCATGTTCACTGAATGTGGGAGGCAAACAACATCAGGAACTTTGTATAGACATAGGTAGATATCATGTTCACTGAATGTGGGAGGCAAAAAACATCAGGAACTTTGTATAGACATAGGTAGATATCATGTTCACTGAATGTGGGAGGCAAAACATACATCAGGAACTTTGTATGACACAGGTAGATATCATGTTCACTGAATGTGGGAGGAAACATACATCAGGAACTTTGTATAGACACAGGTAGATATCATGTTCACTGAATGTGGGAGGTTAAACAACATCAGGAACTTTGTATAGACATAGGTAGATATCATGTTCACTGAATGTGGGAGGCAAAACAACATCAGGAACTTTGTATAGACATAGGTAGATATCATGTTCACTGAATGTGGGAGGCAAACATACATCAGGAACTTTGTATAGACATAGGTAGATATCATGTTCACTGAATGTGGGAGGTTACACATACATCAGGAACTTTGTATAGACATAGGTAGATATCATGTTCACTGAATGTGGAGGCAATACATCAGGAACTTTGTATAGACATAGGTAGATATCATGTTCACTGAATGTGGGAGGCAAAACATACATCAGGAACTTTGTATAGACATAGGTAGATATCATGTTCACTGAATGTGGGAGGTTAAACATACATCAGGAACTTTGTATAGACATAGGTAGATATCATGTTCACTGAATGTGGGAGGTTAAACATACATCAGGAACTTTGTATTGACATAGGTAGATATCATGTTCACTGAATGTGGGAGGTTTACACAAATCAGGAAACATCTTTGTATTGAGACACAGGTAGATATCATGTTCACTGAATGTGGGAGGTTCAACAACATCAGGAACTTTGTATAGACATAGGTAGATATCATGTTCACTGAATGTGGGAGGCAAAACAACATCAGGAACTTTGTATAGACATAGGTAGATATCATGTTCACTGAATGTGGGAGGCAAAACGACATCAGGAACTTTGTATAGACACAGGTAGATATCATGTTCACTGAATGTGGGAGGTTCAAAACAACATCAGGAACTTTGTATAGACATAGGTAGATATCATGTTCACTGAATGTGGGAGGCAAAACGACATCAGGAACTTTGTATAGACATAGGTAGATATCATGTTCACTGAATGTGGGAGGAAACAACATCAGGAACTTTGTATAGACATAGGTAGATATCATGTTCACTGAATGTGGGAGGCAAAACTACATCAGGAACTTTGTATAGACATAGGTAGATATCATGTTCACTGAATGTGGGAGGCAAAACATACATCAGGAACTTTGTATAGACATAGGTAGATATCATGTTCACTGAATGTGGGAGGTTAACAACACATCAGGAACTTTGTATAGACATAGGTTAGAGATATCATGTTCACTGAATGTGGGAGGTTAAACATACATCAGGAACTTTGTATAGACACAGGTAGATATCATGTTCACTGAATGTGGGAGGCAACAACACATCAGGAACTTTGTATAGACATAGGTAGATATCATGTTCACTGAATGTGGGAGGCAAAACGACATCAGGAACTTTGTATAGACATAGGTAGATATCATGTTCACTGAATGTGGGAGGTTACACATACATCAGGAACTTTGTATAGACATAGGTAGATATCATGTTCACTGAATGTGGGAGGTTCAACACATCAGGAACTTTGTATAGACATAGGTAGATATCATGTTCACTGAATGTGGGAGGCAAAACGACATCAGGAACTTTGTATAGACACAGGTAGATATCATGTTCACTGAATGTGGGAGGTTACAATACATCAGGAACTTTGTATAGACATAGGTAGATATCATATTCACTGAATGTGGGAGGTTCAAACAACATCAGGAACTTTGTATAGACATAGGTAGATATCATGTTCACTGAATGTGGGAGGCAAAACGACATCAGGAACTTTGTATAGACATAGGTAGATATCATGTTCACTGAATGTGTGGAGGCAAAACGACATCAGGAACTTTGTATAGACATAGGTAGATATCATGTTCACTGAATGTGGGAGGCAAAACACATCAGGAACTTTGTATAGACATAGGTAGATATCATGTTCACTGAATGTGGGAGGCAACAACATCAGGAACTTTGTATAGACATAGTAGATATCATGTTCACTGAATGTGGGAGGCAAAAAAACATCAGGAACTTTGTATAGACATAGGTAGATATCATGTTCACTGAATGTGGGAGGCAAAACAACATCAGGAACTTTGTATAGACATAGGTAGATATCATGTTCACTGAATGTGGGAGGTTAACAACATCAGGAACTTTGTATAGACATAAGTAGATATCATGTTCACTGAATGTGGGAGGGCAAAACATCAGGAACTTTGTATAGACATAGGTAGATATCATGTTCACTGAATGTGGGAGGTTTACAAAACAACATCAGGAACTTTGTATAGACATAGGTAGATATCATGTTCACTGAATGTGGGAGGTTCAAAACACATCAGGAACTTTGTATAGACATAGGTAGATATCATGTTCACTGAATGTGGGAGGTTCAAAACGACATCAGGAACTTTGTATAGACATAGGTAGATATCATGTTCACACTGAATGTGGGAGGTTCAAAACATCAGGAACTTTGTATAGACATAGGTAGATATCATGTTCACTGAATGTGGGAGGCAAAACGACATCAGGAACTTTGTATAGACATAGGTAGATATCATGTTCACTGAATGTGGGAGGCAAAACAACATCAGGAACTTTGTATAGACATAGGTAGATATCATGTTCACTGAATGTGGGAGGCAAAACGACATCAGGAACTTTGTATAGACATAGGTAGATATCATGTTCACTGAATGTGGGAGGTTCAACAACATCAGGAACTTTGTATAGACATAGGTAGATATCATGTTCACTGAATGTGGGAGGCAAAACGACATCAGGAACTTTGTATAGACACAGGTAGATATCATGTTCACTGAATGTGGGAGGTTACACATACATCAGGAACTTTGTATAGACACAGGTAGATATCATGTTCACTGAATGTGGGAGGTTCAAAACATCAGGAACTTTGTATAGACATAGGTAGATATCATGTTCACTGAATGTGGGGGAGGCAAAACGACATCAGGAACTTTGTATAGACATAGGTAGATATCATGTTCACTGAATGTGGGAGGTTCAAACAACATCAGGAACTTTGTATAGACAACAGGTAGATATCATGTTCACTGAATGTGGGAGGCAAAACGACATCAGGAACTTTGTATAGACACAGTTAGATATCATGTTCACTGAATGTGGGAGGCAAAACGACATCAGGAACTTTGTATAGACATAGGTAGATATCATGTTCACTGAATGTGGGAGGCAAAACAACATCAGGAACTTTGTATAGACATAGGTAGATATCATGTTCACTGAATGTGGGAGGTTACAAAACAACATTCAGGAACTTTGTATGACACAGGTAGATATCATGTTTCACTGAATGTGAGGCAAAAGGAACTTTGTATACATAGGACATAGGTAGATATCAATGTTCACTGAATGGGGAGGCAAAACATACATCAGGAACTTTGTATAGACACAGGTAGATATCATGTTCACTGAATGTGGGAGGCACAAACATACATCAGTGGAACTTTGTATAGACATAGGTAGATATATCATGTTCACTGAATGTGGGAGGTTACACACATACATCAGGAACTTTGTATAGACACAGGTAGATATATGTTCACTGAATGTGGGAGGTTTCCAACAACATCAGGAACTTTGTATAGACATAGGTAGATATCATGTTCACTGAATGTGGGAGGTTCACACATACATCAGGAACTTTGTATAGACAAGGTAGATATCATGGTTCACTGAATGTGGGAGGTTCAACAACATCAGGAACTTTGTATAGACATAGGTAGATATCATGTTCACTGTATGTGGGAGTTTAAACTTAACATCCGGAACTTTGTATTGACATTGCAGGTAGATATCATGTTCACTGATGAATGTGGGAGGGTTCAACAACATCCGGAACTTTGTATAGACATAGGTAGATATCATGTTCATGAATGTGCGGAGGTTCAAAACAACATCAGGAACTTTGTATAGACATAGGTAGATATCATGTTCACTGAATGTGGGGAGGTTCAACGACATCAGGAACTTTGTATAGGACATAGGTTAGATATCAATGTTCACTGAATGTGGGAGGCAAAACGACATCAGGAACTTTGTATTGACACAGGTAGATATCATGTTCACTGAATGTGGGAGGTTAACATACATCAGGAACTTTGTATGGGACGACATAGGTAGATATCATGTTCACTGAATGTGGGAACTGAAATTTCTTTTTTTTTTTAAGCAAAGGGCCATAACTCCCATATATTAGGTCCGTTGAAAAGTCACGATCGAACTTGGCCCGCTGTCCTCAATTTATATTTATTTCATTTTTTACGTCCTATTAACAGCAGGGTCATGTCTAGGACGTGCCCAGCAAAAGTTTTTTCATTGTTGAGGGGAAATGCCGGACGTACCCGAGAAAAAACCACCTGACCAGTGGCCCAGATACATGGAAACTGCACCCACTGGGATCTCGGGGATTGTAGGTAATAAATGTCGGGTACCTATTATACCACTCGGCCACGCGGCCCCTTTGAATGTCATCCAAAGCCATTAAATTTGTTAATAAGTTTGTTTGAGAAAATCAGTTTACATTTCGTTACAATTATTGCACGGAAATGTCAGATAAAGATGTTTTTAGTAACTTCAAGGGGCCATAATCCACGCTTAAATAAGGTCACTATCTACTCAGTCGCAATACCGAAATTGGCCACAGCCTTGAAGACCCATTTATTATCCTTTTGACTCACCAAGTTTGAAGATAATTGGTTTACGTTTTGTTACTGTTATTGCACGGGAAAAACGAAAGTGGATTACAGATGGACAGAAAGTACGGGTGAACCCAAAATTAATATCCTCGTTTCGGAGAATGCGTGACGGTGGGCGATTAAAAAACACGACCCAGTTAGTTTTTGTTCTAAATGTCTTTTGAGCTACAAATTGCGAGAAATAGTCGGATCTTGAGATGGAAGCCCTCAAAATGTCGTTTTCAAAGATGGTGGCACAGTGGCTGGCCAATCTTGAACTTTGAATCAAACTCGAAAAGTATACAACTCACTTTGTAGGGACCATGTCAGGGTTAATTTCAGGCAAGTTTCCAGTGTCCGAAATTGCTTCAATAGGAGACTTGTAAGTAACTCTTGGGGTCCGCGGGTTCCATGTTGGTATCACAGGTATAAACTAATGTAAGCAGAGTCAAGCGGAATAAGATTATATTACCGTAATTCGAATCACAATAAATGCGCACAGGGCGTATTACAAAATTGAAAAGTGAATGAAAAGGTGTGCTAATTGGAACGAACTTGTATTGGATATCTATACTAATTTTTTGTGTAGTTTTTGGTCTTTATTTATTCCTGCGGCAAAAGTGTTGGAAAATCGAGGCCTACGACGAAGTAATGGGGAAGGGGCGCTTAAAGGGGTACATGGGCGCTTATTAGGTCGTATACGGTATACTCAACTTTATCAGTCAGATGGTGATCATCTCTTTCCAGTCAGAGTCCAGATTGTGATATCATTTTACTAGTCTAGCTACAGAAAAAGAGTAATATCTTTTGTTCGCTATCAACATGACTATGTTGTGCTACTGGATGGTGAGGGCAGCACTCTACTCTTGAAGCTCGTCAAGTTTGCTGTATTTCAAATCTTCACAAACCTATTAACTTATTCAGTTTCCTGTTACCTTAGGCCTATCTCAACTCCCCGATCACAATCAGCGTTTGCCCCGAGGGCACCGTTCCCCATGACTAATGGCAAGTGATCAGTTTGAAACTGGCTGAAATTGCCGCTGAAATTTCAATAAAATTACGTGAGAACGATAAAGCATTGTCATGAAAGAAACGTGGGATGTGTATGTGCATTGTTAATTACTTGGAGATACAAGAAAACTTAAAATAAAAATTGAAATGGTCGTTCACACATATCCCAATTCACTCAGAAGAACACGGTGTTAGCCTAATTGCCTACAAGTAACATTTGTGTTTACATTGACAATCACAAGGAAACGTACTAAATTAGCAGCCCGTTTACCGGCCCTTTACTTGCCCGAGTACCGTGCCCGGCGACAGCCCGGCACAAAAAGTCAACCGCCCGGGCAGAAGGCCCGGGTAACCCCGTCCCCGCCCGGGAAACCCATATTGAACCGCCACCGTGCTTTACTCATTTACTAGTCAAACACCATTAAAATTATAGTTATAATAACAGATATATAACTAACGTATTAATAATTTTAGAATCCAAAATAAGCATGAATATCAATGAAAAAACGAAAGAAGTAACGGGTTTCGCCGAAATTCGCGATCTTCGCAAACTCTAACCTCATGTGAAGAGACCGTAATCTTGTTATTTTTGTTAGATAATAATGAGGACACTGCCCGTGCTTTAATATATGAGCATACCAACACCAAATGCAAATATATTTTACCATATAATTGCCTACACATATGAATAATTGGGCCCCAAAGCGTAAGTGTGGAAAATATTGAAAAAGAAAGCTGGTATGGCATCCTTCGCTAATTTAGCGAGTCACGGCACGCAATCCGGATTAGATGTTATTTGAGTTAGATATAAGAACCATTTTAGATATCAGTGCAAACGCCGAATGAAATTATAGGTCAGATTAGATACAATACATATAAAAATGATACTTAAGGCCTAAAAAATAGTATGAAAATATTCATAAACAAACGAAAGAGTAGACTGCATTACGCGAATTTCACAAGATCTCGGCAACCCTTTTCGCAATCCGCTTGTAATTTTGGCAAATATTAAGACCGCCCCGGGGAACATAGTATCTACCGCCCGGGCATTTACTTGCACTCAAATACCATTAAAAGTATAGTTGCACATAAAGATACATAGCATATAATAGATAAATTTTTGTCGAAAAATAGTTGTTAAATTATAGAAAAAAAGAATATCGGTACGGCTTTCGGTTTAATTACGAACTCGCTACCGAACCGCGCGCGTAATCTAGTTTATTTGTAGGTAAAAATCCGGTGTCTTTTTATTTTCATTCAAAACGACGATGATAGTATGAGTGTTACATATAGATACATAACGAATAAATTACTGAATCTAGTATATTGGCTTAAAAATATTCATTAACGAAGAATTCACGCCGATTTCGCAACCTGAGGTTTTGGCAAACCCATTCGTAATCCTTATTATTGCCAGATATAAGAACCAAGACCGCCCGGGGGACATATATTAACCGCCCGGGCATTTTAACCTAGCACTCCAAATACCAATAAAAAATGTATGTTAAGCCGCTAAATAACTTAACATATAAACTTTTCGAACAAAAAATATGTGTAAGAAATATTGAAAATGAAAGAGGAGAGTTACGGCTTTACAAAATATTCACGATCTCGCAACCCATGTACCGTAAAAAATCTTGTTATTTGCAAATGTAAGACCGCCCGGGGGGAACATATATGTGTACCACACCCGGGCATTTACTTGCATTCAAATGTCCAAGTAAAAAGTTGTAGTTAACAGGTAAATACTTAACATATATGAACATTTTGCCAAAAATAGTGTGGAATAATATTGAAAAATGAAAGAGTTACGGCTTTACAAAATTCACGATCTCGCAGCACGTTCGTAATCGTTGTTATTTGCAACAAATATAAGACCGCCCGGGGAACATATATCTACCATCCGGTGCATTTACTTACACTCAAAATACCATTAAAAGTGTATGCGTAGTTTAATAGGTAAATACTTAACTGATACTACACTCAGTTTTGACAATAAATTAGATGTGAAACATATTGAAAAATGACATAGGAGTTACGGCTTTACCAAAATTCTCAACGATCTCGCAACCCTCATTCGTAAACTTGTTATTAGCCAATGTTCACAAGACCGACCGGGGAAACCTATATTTAACGCCCGGACATATACTTGCATTCCAAATACCATTATGAAAAGTGTAGTTTTAAACTAGGTAAATACTGTAACCATATAAGTCTCATTTTGGACAAAAAAAACAAGAGTGGAACAATATTGAAAAAGGAAAGTGTTTATCTGCTTTACTCAAAAAATCACGTTCTCGTGCGACAACGTAGTAATCATGTAATTTGCAAATATTACGTACCTGCCCTGGGAAACACATATCTACCGCCCCGAGGCATGGTTAACTTAACACTCAAAAAATAACATTAAAAGTGTAGCTTAACGCGCGTAAATACTTAGAACCATATTAACCATTTTGACAAAACCTATTGTGAAAATATTGGAAAAAATAGAAAGAGTATACGGGCTTTGTGTAACAAATTCACGTGATCTGCGACACCCATTACGTTATCTTGGATATTCGCAAATATAAGACATCGGCGGGGAACCCCATAAGATCTACCGCTCCGGGCATTGTACTTGCATTCCAAGATAATCAATAAAAGTGTATAAAAGGTTAAATACTGTAATCATGTAGTTTTAGCTCATTTTGCCAAAAAAATATTGTGAAAATAATTGAAAACCTGATAAGATGTTACGGCTTTACAAAATTCCAAGGGATCTCCGCAAAACACGTTCGGTAATCTTTGTAATTTTGCAAATATAAGACCCCGCCCTGGGGATACGAATGTATTCTACCGCCCGGGGCTTTAGCTTGCACTCAAATAAATAACATTAAAAGTGTAGTTAACCGCTAAATACTTATTATATCTAAACATTTTGACAAAAAAAAGTGTGAAAATATTGAAAAAATGAAAGAGTTACGGCTTTGCAAAAATCACGATCTCGCAACCCATTCGTAATCTTGTAATTTGCAAATATAAGACCGCCCGGGGGAATCATATATCTACCGCCCGGGCATTTACTTGCACTCAAATAACATTAAAAGTGTAGTTAACATCATCAAAATACTTAACATGTTACCATTTTGGACCAAAAATTAGTGTGAAAATATATTGAAAAATGAAAGAGTTACGGCTTTGCAAAATTCAAGATCTCGCAACCGAGTTCGTAATCTTGTTATTTGCAAATACATAAGACCGCCCGGGGAACATTTATCTACCGCCCGGGCATTTACTTGCACTCAAATAAACATTAAAAGTGTAGTTCCACGCTAAAATACTTATAACATATAAACATTTTGACAAAAAAATAGTGTAAAAAATATTAAAAATGAAAGAGTTACGGCTTTGCAAAATTCACGATCTCGCAACCGATTCGTAATCTTGTTATTTGCAAATATAAGGACCGCCCGGGGAACATATATATACCGCCCGGGCATTTACTTGCACTTAAATACCATTTAAAGTATAGTTAACATCAAAATACTTAACATGATTACCATTTTGCCAAAAAATAGTAGTGTGTGAAAATATTGAAAAAAATGAAAGAGTTACGGCTTTACAAAAATTCACGATCGCGCAACCCATTCGTAATCTTGTTATTTGCAAATACAAGACCGCCCGGGGATCATATATCTACCGCCCGGGCATTTTACTTGCACTCAAATACCATATTAAAAGTGTAGTTAACCGCTAAATACTTATTATATATAACATTTTGACAAAAAATAGTGTGAAAATATTGAAAAAATGAAAGAGTTTACGGCTTTGCAAAATTCACGATCTCGCAACTCATTAAAATGTTATTTTCGAGATATATAATTGATTATGGATGATAGGGTTTTTTGTTGTTTTGATATAGTGAACACTTTATTGGGTACATGTATTATATTTGTAAGACTTGAAGATTGATATGATATGGGGAGATGGGAAGCGTATTTCGAGCGTGAATGGACGTTTTTTGTGATAATTTGGTGGCCCTATAAAAGGGCCGTTTGAGTGGGTTTTTTAAGATATCGATTAATGGCTCTCTGCACACTGTGACAAAACCGTCTGGGTTCCCAGTCTATTCAGGTGGACCCCATCTGTGGCATACAACGATTTCTTCATAAAGGTATGGTGCCAGAGTTGGTAAACGCCGTTTGCCACTCCAAGACCCTAAGAGAGGAAATTTATTTTCTGTTTCTTCCTGGTGGTATTGATTTGGTGTCATCTTTCTGGGGTAGAGGCGGGGAAACAAGGACCCAATAATCACGTGGCGGACTCCGAGGTTCCTGATATATACAGCAAGGTCGTATAGGTCTGATGCGATTATCTTCTGCAGATCTCGTGGGCGATATATCGTTGGATCCGACTTGTAAAAAAAACAACATCGGGTTTGGATCCGTCTGATCAGGGAACTGTCATAAGCCTTGATATCTTTAATCTTTCTTCCGCCGACTCCATAAATTTTGTAGATGACATATTTGGGGTGCGTAGTCATTGGATATGGTCCAGTCGCTGAGTCTTCTGACAAAGCTGTGTCCGAGTACTAGAGCAGTCCTTCATGCTTCGATTTTGAATTCTATACCTTTTAAATTATGGTATGATTGTTTTATAATACCTGTTTTAGCTACGGAGATTTTATTGGCTAAAGTCCTCGAATGAAATTACAATTTCACCAGACTCTACGTCGCCAAAAATAATATGGACGTGCCAGTCCCGTGTAACCGCACGTCGCAGATGTGTCAATGACACAAAAGTATCTCGGGACACTGACATATATCAATAATGAATGATAAACATTGCCAATAGTTCAAATAAAATGATGTAATTTTGAAAACTTTGTAATTTCAGGTATAAGAACGTTTGTAGGAAGTCAAAAACCCAAAGAAATGTATGTAAATATAATGATTTAGTACCTTTAAATCAAAAGAAAGAATGGAAACAATTTTTTTTTATTTAAACATATTTTATTTGCAATTTTTACAATACAAAAAGGATTGGGCACTAGTTAAAAAACTTATATTAAGCCCGTTCCCGTTATTTTTTAACGTATACAAGCAAATGGATGACCTAAGTTATACAGTGCAGATAAACGTTATTAGAGAGAGAGAGAGAGAAAGAGAAGGGGGGAGAAAGAGAGAGAGAGAGAGAGAGAGAGAGAAGGGAAGAGAGATTATCAGTATTTTGATATGAAATATACAAACAAATAATATAATGATAATGATTATAATACTAGAGTAACGGGTCTTTTCCAGCTCAGGTGACTATCACATCTATAATACTAATCCTCATGTCATGCCATACAAACTGATCTAATGTCTATCACAAATATATTTTCATATACCCCATTTCCCAAAATGAGTATAGGATAAAAGCCCCTCCGAACAAAAGCCCCTCAGGATAAAAGCCCCTCTGGACAAAAGCCCCTTCTTTATAAAATATAATGTATTTTTTTCTCATATCTGAATATGTTATATGGTACTTTTTGGTGTTATTAGATCAAAGTGGCAAACATATGTTATTTGATGACATTACAGAAAAAAATATTAAAACAAACTCAATATATAACTACATACATTATAGAATACCGCCTATGTTCTTTTAGGTTTAAATAATACAACCAATAAAAATCTCAAATCTCGAGTCAATTTACTAACTTCACATTGGTATTTCACAGTCTTACATTTTAATGTAATCTTAATGAAATATTATTTGTGCAATTTTTCACTTGTCATGTATATTGTCATATTTTGTGTTTTAATTCGATTTATATTAAAACTAAAGCGCCATGTTTGCGTTCGTGTTAAATGTGTATACATTTATGCTCGTATATTGGATAATAGTGGCATGCATTGTTTACTTGTTGTTTGTGTCCTGTGTGACATGTTAGTTAGTAGATATTTTAGTTGTTAGTTGCTGATTAATAATGAAATGACAATTATTGTCACCAGTCGGTCAGTCCGATGTGGTGCCAATATGTCTGACTTGCGCGTTTCAATTGAAAACCAATCGGAAACGGACAAAGGGCATTTCAATCAATACTACAAATTCGTAGAAAGACTTTTTTACCTATAGCATTTTCATCAACTATAGAGCATCACGAGTGATTGCATCATTCTACATCAGAAGATTTCTCGTCATTGTCTTAGTGGTTGAAGGAACGTTATATTTCCATGAATCCTATTTCCTGTTATCACCAGAATCTCATATTCACCAGCTATTTAGCATCAACATTGACATCATCATTCTCATCATTCTTCACAAGACGGTTTACTGTCATTGCCTGTACAAGATTCATTTTGTGAATACACGAGGATGTCCAGGTATGTTATATAATTATATACCAAAAATATCCTTTTAGTCTCCAACGAATGTCAATCAAACGGTCAGAAATTGTACCCCTGGTAGCTACAATAGGGCTTTATAGAATATTTGATAAAATGTACAATATGCAAGCAAGTCCAAGCTCATTTGAAAGCGCGCTTATTTAGTCAGACTTATTATATCAATTATTGTTTTTTTAAATTGAAATTGAAATTGGTATCCTCAAATCAATGCTATTTATTAGGGTCTGCGCTTTCTTTCAGAATATTTTTTTTATTTTATATAAAAATTTTCTTCTGTAATAATATATCAATATAATATAGAAAATTTCGTCGGTTTTGTCATTGTTCTTGTATCTTTCCACTCAATTTGAACTATATGATTTTTGTATTATGCATGTATATATGTATTTGAAACATGTATTCTTTGAAATTTTATATTACGGTAACTACTTGTCCTATTACTTATAGTATATGATTTTAGTTATCCATTTACATGTACCATGAATTTTGGAAAATGCACGCACATCTTACGGACAGAATGCGTATTTTATATGTAAACGGCGTATTTTATATGTAAACGGAACTAAAAAAATCAGTCTGATGCTGATAATATTAAAATTATTAAATACATGAAAAAACCCAAAGATATTTGTAAAATTCATTGAATTACAGCGTCTTGAATAAAAATAATTTTGATTGTATACAATATAGGTAACACCGCCCGGTCTATTTCAGGAGTTAGTAAATTGTAGTTTACGGAGAAAATGTGTAATTTAAATGTAAAAGAAAATAAATCTGGAAAAAAAACTCTGTGAAATTGATTAAATTAATTAAATTGTAATTGTTATTTGCATACCGCCCGGTCACGTGTTATTTCCGTGCAACTGATATATATGAGCTAGTAAATGTCATTTTTCGGACAGAGAGTGTATTACCTATGTAAAGGAAGTGAAAATCGAGACAATTGTTCAGATATTAGTAAAACTATTGATTTATAAATGTCTTAATTTTCGATCTAATTATAATTGTTTTTTGGCTACCGCCCGGTCATGTGTTATTTCCGTGCAACTGATATACATGTATATGAGCTTGTAAATGTCAATTCTCGGACAGAGAGTGTACTACCTATGTAAAGGAAGTGATAATCGAGACAATTGTTCAGATATTAGTAAAACTATTGATTTATAAATGTCTTAATTTTCGATCTAATTATAATTGTTATTTGGCTACCGCCCGGTCATGTGTTATTTCCGTGCAACATGATATATATGAGCTAGTAGATGTCAATTCTCGGACAGAGAGTGTACTACCTTTGTAAAGGAAGTTAAAACCGAGACAATTGTTCAGATATTAGTAAAACTATCGAATTGAAGTGTCTTAAATATCGATCTAATTATATTTGTTATTTGGCTGCCGTCCAAATACAGTAGCGATAAATTATATGATATAGGTAATATTTCCCGTTTTATTTCGGGAGTCAGTAAATCGTAGTTTACGGACAGAATGTGTAATTTAAATGTAAAACAATCTAAACTTGAAAGAACCTTTCTGAAATTGATGAAATTAATTGAATTATAATTGTTATTTGGCTACCGCCCGGTCATGTGTTATTTCCGTGCAACTGATATATATGAGCTTGTAAATGTCAATTCTCGGACAGAGAGTGTACTACCTATGTAAAGGAAGTGAAAATCGAGACCATTGTTCAGATATTAGTAAAACTATTGATTTATAAATGTCTTAATTTTCAATCTAATTATAATTGTTATTTGGCTACCGCCCGGTCATGTGTTATATCCGTGCAACTGATATATATGAGCTAGTAAATGTCAATTCTCGGACAGAGAGTGTACTACCTATGTAAAGGAAGTTAAAACCGAAATAATTGTTCAGATATTAAAAAACTATTGATTTATAAATGTCTTAATTTTCAATCTAATTATAATTGTTATTTGGCTGCCGTCCAAATACAGTAGCGATCAATTATATAATATAGGTAACATTTCCCATTTTTATTTCAGGAGTTAGTAAATCGTAGTTTACGGAGAGAATTTGTAATTTCAATTTAAAAGAAACTAAAGCTGAAAAAAAAACCTGTCTGAAATTGAAAAAATTAATTGAATTATAATTGTTATTTGCCTACCGCCCGGTCATGTGTTATTTCCGTGCAACTGATATATATGAGCTAGTAGATGTCAATTCTCGGACAGAGAGTGTACTACCTATGTAAAGGAAGTGATAATCGAGACAATTGTTCAGATATTAGTAAAAATATTGATTTATAAATGTCTTAATTTTCGATCTAATTATATTTGTTATTTGGCTGCCGTCCAAATACAGTAGCGATAAATTATATGATATAGGTAATATTTCCCGTTTTATTTCGGGAGTCAGTAAATCGTAGTTTACGGACAGAATGTGTAATTTAAATGTAAAACAATCTAAACTTGAAAGAACCTTTCTGAAATTGATGAAATTAATTGAATTATAATTGTTATTTGGCTACCGCCCGGTCATGTGTTATTTCCGTGCAACTGATATATATGAGCTAGTAAATGTCAATTCTCGGACAGAGAGTGTACTACCTATGTAAAGGAAGTTACAACCGAGACAATTGTTCAGATATTGGTAAACCTATCAAGTTTCAAGTTTCTTTATTAGTTCTCTTTGACAAATACATTGTATAGAGAAACATAATATATAAATATCAATTTCAAAAATTTGACAAGTAGAAAATATGTACAAATAATAAATTCTTTTGGAAAATAACCTTGATAAATTTACATAAATTTCTTAATGTTTTAATATTAACAGAATTCATAAGTAGTGAGAAAAAAGAAATATGTTCCCCGGGCGGTCCTATATGTTTGCAAATAACAAGATTACGACTCGGTTGCGAGATCGTGAATTTTGCAAAGCCGTAACTCTCTCATTTTTCAATATTTTCACACCATTTTTTTGGCAAAATGTTAATATGTTAACTATTTAGCTGTTAACTACACTTTTAATGGTATTTGATTGCAAATAAATGCCCGGGCGGTAGATATATGTTCCCCGGGCGGTCCTATATTTGCAAATAACAAGATTATGAATCGGTTGCGGGATCGTGAATTTTGCAAAGCCGTAACTCTCTCATTTTTCAATATTTTCACATCATTTTTTGTCAAAATGTTTATATGTTAATTATTTAGCGGTTAACTACATTTTTAATGGTATTTGAGTGTAAGTAAATGCCCGGGCGGTAGATATGTGTTCCCCGGGCGGTCTTACATTTGCAAATAACAAGATTACGAACGTGTTGCGAGATCGTGAATTTTGTAAAGCCGTAAC
The DNA here is from genome assembly GCF_041381155.1 of Argopecten irradians. Lineage (NCBI taxonomy): Eukaryota > Metazoa > Mollusca > Bivalvia > Pectinida > Pectinidae > Argopecten > Argopecten irradians. The sequence continues at coordinate 29,860,370 of NC_091139.1, forward strand.
TCTTTCATTTTTCAATATTTTCACACTATTTTTTGTCAAAGTGTTTATATGTTAAGTATTTACCTATTAACTACACTTTTAATGGTATTTGAGTGTAAGTAAATGCCCGGGCGGTAGATATGTGTTCCCCGGGCGGTCTTATATTTGCAAATAACAAGATTACGAACGTGTTGCGAGATCGTGAATTTTGTAAAGCCGTAACTCTTTCATTTTTCAATATTTTCACACTATTTTTTGGCAAAATGTTTATATGTTAAGTATTTAGCGGTTAACTACAATTTTAATGGTATTTGAGTGTAAGTAAATGCCCGGGCGGTAGATATGTGTTCCCCGGGCGGTCTTATATTTGCAAATAACAAGATTACGAACGTGTTGCGAGATCGTGAATTTTGTAAAGCCGTAACTCTTTCATTTTTCAATATTTTCACACTATTTTTTGTCAAAATGTTTATATGTTAAGTATTTACCTATTAACTACACTTTTAATGGTATTTGAGTATAAGTAAATGCCCGGGCGATAGATATGTGTTCCCCGGGCGGTCTTATATTTGCAAATAACAAGATTACGAACGTGTTGCGAGATCGTGAATTTTGTAAAGCCGTAACTCTTTCATTTTTCAATATTTTCACACTATTTTTTGTCAAAATGTTTATATGTTAAGTATTTACCTGTTAACTACACTTTTATTGGTATTTGAATGCAAGTAAATACCCGGGCGGTAAATATATGTTCCCCGGGCGGTCTTACATTTGCAAATAACAAGATTACGAATGGGTTGCGAGATCGTGAATTTTGTAAAGCCGTAACTCTTTCATTTTTCAATATTTTCACACTATTTTTTGTCAAAATGTTTATATGTTAAGTATTTAGCGGTTAACTACATTTTTAATGGTATTTGAGTGCAAGTAAATGCCCGGGCGGTAAATATATGTTCCCCGGGCGGTCTTACATTTGCAAATAACAAGATTACGAATGGGTTGCGAGATCGTGAATTTTGTAAAGCCGTAACTCTTTCATTTTTTCAATATTTTTACACTATTTTTTGTCAAAATGTTTATATGTTAAGTATTTAGCGGTTAACTACATTTTTAATGGTATTTGAGTGCAAGTAAATGCCCGGGCGGTAAATATATGTTCCCCGGGCGGTCTTATATCTGCAAATAACAAGATTACGAATGGGTTGCGAGATCGTGAATTTTGTAAAGCCGTGACTCTTTCGTTAATGAATATTTTCATGCTATTTTTTAGATTAAGTATTTATTCGTTATGTATCTATCTGTAGACTATACTTTCATCGGCGTTTGAATGAAAATAAAAGCACACCGGATTTATACCTACAAATAACAAGATTACGCGCGCGGTTCGGTAGCGAGATCGCTAATTTAACGAAGCCGTACCGATTTCTTTTTTTTCTATAATTTCACACCTTTTTTTCGACAAAATTATCTATATGCTATGTATCTATATGTAAACTATACTTTTAATGGTATTTGAGTGCAAGTAAATGCCCGGGCGGTAGATATATGTTCCCCGGGCGGTCTTATATTTGCAAATAACAAGATTGCGACTCGATTGCGAGATCACGAATTTTGCGAAGCCACTACTCTTTCGTTTTTTTCATGTTTCCATACTATATTTAGGCTAATTATCTATATATAATGTATCTATCTGAACTATACTTTCAACGAAGTTTGGATGAAAATAAATGGTCTTATATCTACAAATAACAACAATCAGGATTGCTTGCGTGATCGCTAAATTAGCGAAGCCATACCGCTTTCTTTTTTCAATATTTTCACACTACTCTTTGGCCAAATTATGCATGTGTTAGGTAATTACATGTAAACTATATTTGCATTGGTGTTGGTATGCAAATTAAAGCCCGGGCGGTCTTATATCTACAAATAACAAGATTACGGCTCTTCACTGAGGTTAGGTTGCGAGATCGCGAATTTCGCGAACCCGTACTTCTTTCGTTTTTCAATGTTTTCATGCTATTTTTGGTCTAAATTATTAATACGTTAGTTATCTATCTGTATACTATACTTTTAATGGTGTTTGAATGAAAATGAAAGCCCGGGCGGTCAATATGGATTCCCCGGGCGGTACCGGGCTTTGCCGGGCGGTGCCGGGCTGTGCCGGGCGGTACCGGGCAGTACCGGGCGGTACCGGGCTGTAATTAGTACGTTCCGCTGCACGCGCACGGATTCTAAACATTGCGTCACAACGAGTTTCAGTCAGTCTGCGTTCTGTCTCTGTCTGGGTCGGTCGTATATTGTTTAGGTGGGTGTATAGCGATGGACAAAGAGGTGTTTCCTCAGTTCCAAAGCTTGTCTTGTCTTTATGTATTAGGTTAGGTGTAGTTTATATGTGTGGGATGGGTTTTCTGTATTTAAATGTAATATTTCTGGGAATTTATTGTAAATATGTGATTTATTAAGGGAACAGTTTTACCGTTATTTTGTAACGGGATTTCTGTTAGCTTAGGCTGGAATTCTACAGTTGAATTATACATTGATCTAGATTATTTAATCAGAGGGTTATTTCAAGGAACTTTTAGGAATTACTATAATAGAAGGGATTTATCTAATCTTTTGGTTTTTAGGTCATCTGACCCGAAGGGTCAGGATGACCTATAGTCATCATGTTTCGTCCGTCGTCGTGCGCCGTCCGCCGTGCGCCGTCCGCCGTGCGCCGTGCGCCGTCCGCCGTGCGTTAACTTTTCACATTTTGAACTTCTTCTCAAGTTTGACCAGTGGGATTGAGCTGAAACTTACCTGAAATGATCCTGAGATGGTCCCGACAAAGTGTTGTTATTTTTCGGGTCGATCCGAAATCCAAGATGGCCGCCACAGCCGCCATCTTGAAAACACATTTTGAACTTCTTCTCAAGTTCTACCGGTGCGATTTGGCTGAAACTTGCATGAAATGATCCTGACATGGTCCCGACAAAGTGTTGTTATTTTTCGGGTCGATCCGAAATCCAAGATGGCCGCCACAGGCGCCATCTTGAAAACACATTTTGAACTTCTTCTCAAGTTCTATCGGTGCGATTTGGCTGAAACTTGCATGAAATGATCCTGACATGGTCCCGACAAAGTGTTGTTATTTTTCGGGTCGATCCGAAATCCAAGATGGCCGCCACAGGCGCCATCTTGAAAACACATTTTAAACTTCTTCTCAAGTTCTACCGGTGCGATTTGGCTGAAACTTGCATGAAATGATCCTGACATGGTCCCGACAAAGTGTTGTTATTTTTTCGGGTCGATCCGAAATCCAAGATGGCCGCCACAGGCGCCATCTTGAAAACACATTTTGAACTTCTTCTCAAGTTCTACCGGTGCGATTTGGCTGAAACTTGCATGAAATGATCCTGACATTGGGTCCCGACAAAGTGTTGTTATTTTTCGGGTCGATCCGAAATCCAAGATGGCCGCCACAGCCGCCATCTTGAAAACACATTTTAAACTTCTTCTCAAGTTCTACCGGTGCGATTTGGCTGAAACTTGCATGAAATGATCCTGACACGGTCCCGACAAAGTGTTGTTATTATTCGGGTCGATCCGAAATCCAAGATGGCCGACACAGGCGCCATCTTGAAAACACATTTTGAACTTTCTCAAGTTCTACTGGTGCGATTTGGCTGAAACTTGCATGAAATGATCCTGACATAGTCCCGACAAAGTGTTGTTATTTTTCGGGTCGATCCGAAATCCAAGATGGCCGCCACAGCCGCCATCTTGAAAACACATTTTGAACTTCTTCTCAAGTTCTACCGGTGCGATTTGGCTGAAACTTGCATGAAATGATCCTGACATGGTCCCGACAAAGTGTTGTTATTTTTCGGGTCGATCCGAAATCCAAGATGGCCGCCACAGCCGCCATCTTGAAAACACATTTTGAAATTATTCTCAAGTTCAACTCGTGCGATTTGGCTGAAACTTGCATGAAATGATCCTGACATGGTCCCGACAAAGTGTTGTTATTTTTCGGGTCAATCCGAAATCCAAGATGACCGGCACATCTGCCATATTGAAAACACATTTTGAACTTCTTCTCAAGTTTTACTGGTTCGATTTGGCTGAAACTTGCATGAAATGATCCTGACATGGTCCCGACAAAGTGTTGTTATTTTTCGGGTCGATCCGAAATCCAAGATGGCCGCCACAGCCGCCATCTTGAAAACACATTTTGAACTTCTTCTCAAGTTCTGCCTATGTGATTTGGCTGAAACTTGCCTGAGATGATCCTGACATGGATCGACAAAGTATTGTTACATCTCTGGTTGATCCCAAATTGAAGAAGGCTACTATGACACTATATCTAATTAATTTCCTACATGTTAAGGCCCTTGGGCCTCTTGTTTGAAATAAAATTTGTTGAAGGAAATGGAAAATGATTCCTGACATGGTCCTGACAAAGTGACACCATTATGAAATTAATTTTACTATTGCCAAGGTAGTCAGATGACCGTTAAGGCCCTTTGGGCCTCTTGTTTATTAGTACAGTTACTTTGGAAATAGACTAAAAGTTGTATTTTATACTTGGATTTATTCTGCTGAGAATATAGGAGTTGATTACATTGTATTCCAAGTAGAGAGTGGTTCATTATTCTGTAAAAGAATGTTTATCATTTGTACTTGTAGTACAAATGTAATAGTAATAGTATAACTCTGAGATAGTGATTATTATTGAGCTTTAGTATGGAATAAATTATTTACTTATTGGATCAGATCTGAAACTATTTACAACATTGTTACTATTTATTATCAAAGAATTAACTTAATACTTATTATCCAAATTATATAACTAAATAACAGATGAGACAAGTATGGAAGAATGAGAGCTATTTTATTTATATGTAAAACTATTTATTTTATATGTCTCATAAATAAATGGCTAAGTTTGTACCTGTATTTTGGAATCCTGGTTGTTTCTTATAGGATTTATAACTATTCTGGTGAAACCATGGTGTAACTAAGTCGTCAATGGTTAGGGTAGTTAGGCAAGAGTCTTCTACCCCTAAAATGCTTATGTGACGGTAGCCGCGCTACCACTGGTTATTTTCAAGTCGGTTCAGGATATAGAGTCTTGACCACTTGACCGTCACAATAAATTATTTTGTTAACAAGTTTATCCGTGGTTCAAACGCTTTCAAATAATACCCGCCGACAACTTTTTTTTTCCAAGTTGTGTAGGGGAGGCAACTCCTGTAAGTGCTATGTTTAGCGTCTTAAGTTCATTATGGTCCTTACATATACACGGCAATGTTTTGATAAGCGTGATTGCTAAAGAGGGCGATTAGAACACAAAAAATAAGATATTAATGAATTTTAAAACAAGAGGCCCAAAGGGCCTTAACGGTCATCTGACAATCTTGGCAATATTAAAACTAATTATATATGGTGTCACTTTGTCAGGACCATGTCAGGATCAATTTCTTTCAACAAATTTTATTTCAAACAAGAAGCCCAAGGGCCTTAACATATAGGAAATTAATTAGATATAGTGTCATGGTAGCCATCTTCGATTTGTGATCAACCAGAGATGTAACAATACTTTGTCGGGACCATGTCAGGATCATTTCATGCAAGTTTCAGCCAAATCGCACCGGTAGAACTTGAGAAGAAGTTCAAAATGTGTTTTCAAGATGGCGGCTGTGGCGGCCATCTTGGATTTCGGATCGACCCGAAAAATAACAACACTTTGTCGGGACCATGTCAGGATCATTTCATGCAAGTTTCAGTCAAATCGCACCGGTAGAACTTAAGAAGAAGTTCAAAATGTGTTTTCAAGATGGCGGCTGTGGCGGCCATCTTGGATTTCGGATCGACCCGAAAAATAACAACACTTTGTCGGGACCATGTCAGGATCATTTCATGCAAGTTTCAGCCAAATCGCACTGGTAGAACTTGAGAAGAAGTTCAAAATGTGTTTTCAAGATGGCGGCTGTGGCGGCCATCTTGGATTTTGTGGATCGACCCGAAAAATAACAACACTTTGTCGGGACCATGTCAGGATCATTTCATGCAAGTTTCAGCCAAATCGCACCAGTAAAACTTGAGAAGAAGTTCAAAATGTGTTTTCAAGATGGCGGCTGTGGCGGCCATCTTGGATTTCGGATCGACCCGAAAAATAACAACACTTTGTCTGGACCATGTCAGGATCATTTCATGCAAGTTTCAGTCAAATCGCACCAGTAGAACTTGAGAAGAAGTTCAAAATGTGTTTTCAAGATGGCGGCTGTGGCGGCCATCTTGGATTTCGGATCGACCCGAAAAATAACAACACTTTGTCGGGACCATGTCAGGATCATTTCATGCAAGTTTCAGTCAAATCGCACCGGTAGAACTTGAGAAGAAGTTCAAAATGTGTGTTTTCAAGATGGCGGCTGTGGCGGCCATCTTTGATTTCGGATCGACCCGAAAAATAACAAACACTTTGTCGGGTTTATGTCAGGATCATTTCATGCAAGTTTCAGCCAAATCGCACCGGTAGAACTTGAGAAGAAGTTCAAAATGTGTTTTCAAGATGGCGGCTGTGGCGGCCATCTTGGATTTCGGATCGACCCGAAAAATAACAACACTTTGTCGGGACCATGTCAGGATCATTTCATGCCAGTTTCAGTCAAATCGCACCAATAGAACTTGAGAAGAAGTTCAAAATGTGTTTTCAAGATGGCGGCTGTGGCGGCCATCTTGAATTTCGGATCGACCCGAAAAATAACAACACTTTGTCGGGACCATGTCAGGATCATTTCATGCAAGTTTCAGCCAAATCGCACCGGTAGAACTTGAGAAGAAGTTCAAAATGTGTTTTCAAGATGGCGACTGTGGCGGCCATCTTGGATTTCGGATCGACCCGAAAAATAACAACACTTTGTCGGGACCATGTCAGGATCATTTCATGCAAGTTTCAGCCAAATCGCACTGGTAGAACTTGAGAAGAAGTTCAAAATGTGTTTTCAAGATGGCGGCTGTGGCGGCCATCTTGGATTTCGGATCGACCCGAAAAATAACAACACTTTGTCGGGACCATGTCAGGATCATTTCATGCAAGTTTCAGTCAAATCGCACCTGTAGAACTTGAGAAGAAGTTCAAAATGTGTTTTCAAGATGGCGGCTGTGGCGGCCATCTTGGTTTTCGGATCGACCCGAAAAATAACAACACTTTGTCGGGGACCATGTCAGGATCATTTCATACAAGTTTCAGTCAAATCGCACCGGTAGAACTTGAGAAGAAGTTCAAAATGTGTTTTCAAGATGGCGGCTGTGGCGGCCATCTTGGATTTCGGATCGACCCGAAAAATAACAACACTTTGTCAGGACCATGCCAGGATCATTTGATGCAAGTTTCAGTCAAATCGCACTGGTAGAACTTGAGAAGAAGTTCAAAATGTGTTTTCAAGATGGCGGCTGTGGCGGCCATCTTGGATTTCGGATCGACCCGAAAAATAACAACACACTTTGTCGGGACCATGTCAGGATCATTTCATGCAAGTTTCAGCCAAATCGCACCAGTAAAACTTGAGAAGAAGTTCAAAATGTGTTTTCAAGATGGCGGCTGTGGCGGCCATCTTGGATTTCGGATCGACCCGAAAAATAACAACACTTTGTCGGGACCATGTCAGGATCATTTCATGCAAGTTTCAGTCAAATCGCACCAGTAGAACTTGAGAAGAAGTTCAAAATGTATTTTCAAGATGGCGGCTGTGTGGCGGCCATCTTGGATTTCGGATCGACCCGAAAAATAACAACACTTTGTCGGGACCATGTCAGGATCATTTCATGCAAGTTTCAGTCAAATCGCACCGGTAGAACTTGAGAAGAAGTTCAAAATGTGTTTTCAAGATGGCGGCTGTGGCGGCCATCTTTGATTTCGGATCGACCCGAAAAATAACAACACTTTGTCGGGTTTATGTCAGGATCATTTCATGCAAGTTTCAGCCAAATCGCACCGGTAGAACTTGAGAAGAAGTTCAAAATGTGTTTTCAAGATGGCGGCTGTGGCGGCCATCTTGGATTTCGGATCGACCCGAAAAATAACAACACTTTGTCGGGACCATGTCAGGATCATTTCATGCAAGTTTCAGTCAAATCGCACCATTAGAACTTGAGAAGAAGTTCAAAATGTGTTTTCAAGATGGCGGCTGTGGCGGCCATCTTGGAATTTCGGATCGACCCGAAAAAATAACAACACTTTGTCGGGACCATGTCAGGATCATTTCATGCAAGTTTCAGCCAAATCGCACCGGTAGAACTTGAGAAGAAGTTCAAAATGTGTTTTCAAGATGGCGGACTGTGGCGGCCATCTTGGATTTCGGATCGACCCGAAAAATAACAACACTTTGTCGGGACCATGTCAGGATCATTTCATGCAAGTTTCAGCCAAATCGCACTGGTAGAACTTGAGAAGAAGTTCAAAAATGTGTTTTCAAGATGGCGGCTGTGGCGGCCATCTTGGATTTCGGATCGACCCGAAAAATAACAAACACTTTGTCGGGACCATGTCAGGATCATTTCATGCAAGTTTCAGTCAAATCGCACCTGTAGAACTTGAGAAGAAGTTCAAAATGTGTTTTCAAGATGGCGGCTGTGGCGGCCATCTTGGTTTTCGGATCGACCCGAAAAAAATAACAACACTTTGTCGGGACCATGTCAGGATCATTTCATACAAGTTTCAGTCAAATCGCACCGGTAGAACTTGAGAAGAAGTTCAAAATGTGTTTTCAAGATGGCGGCTGTGGCGGCCATCTTGGATTTCGGATCGACCCGAAAAATAACAACACTTTGTCAGGACCATGCCAGGATCATTTGATGCAAGTTTCAGTCAAATCGCACTGGTAGAACTTGAGAAGAAGTTCAAAATGTGTTTTCAAGATGGCGGCTGTGGCGGCCATCTTGGATTTCGGATCGACCCGAAAAAATAACAACACTTTGTCCGGACCTTGTCAGGATCATTTCATGCAAGTTTCAGCCAAATCGCACCAGTAAAACTTGAGAAGAAGTTCAAAATGTGTTTTCAAGATGGCGGCTGTGGCGGCCATCTTGGATTTCGGATCGACCCGAAAAATAACAACACTTTGTCGGGACCATGTCAGGATCATTTCATGCAAGTTTCAGTCAAATCGCACCAGTAGAACTTGAGAAGAAGTTCAAAATGTATTTTCAAGATGGCGGCTGTGGCGGCCATCTTGGATTTCGGATCGACCCGAAAAATAACAACACTTTGTCGGGACCATGTCAGGATCATTTCATGCAAGTTTCAGTCAAATCGCACCGGTAGAACTTGAGAAGAAGTTCAAAATGTGTTTTCAAGATGGCGGCTGTGGCGGCCATCTTTGATTTCGGATCGACCCGAAAAATAACAACACTTTGTCGGGTTTATGTCAGGATCATTTCATGCAAGTTTCAGCCAAATCGCACCGGTAGAACTTGAGAAGAAGTTCAAAATGTGTTTTCAAGATGGCGGCTGTGGCGGCCATCTTGGATTTCGGATCGACCCGAAAAATAACAACACTTTGTCGGGACCATGTCAGGATCATTTCATGCCAGTTTCAGTCAAATCGCACCAATAGAACTTGAGAAGAAGTTCAAAATGTGTTTTCAAGATGGCGGCTGTGGCGGCCATCTTGGATTTCGGATCGACCCGAAAAATAACAACACTTTGTCGGGACCATGTCAGGATCATTTCATGCAAGTTTCAGCCAAATCGCACCGGTAGAACTTGAGAAGAAGTTCAAAATGTGTTTTCAAGATGGCGACTGTGGCGGCCATCTTGGATTTCGGATCAAACCCGAAAAATAACAACACTTTGTCGGGACCATGTCAGGATCATTTCATGCAAGTTTCAGCCAAATCGCACTGGTAGAACTTGAGAAGAAGTTCAAAATGTGTTTTCAAGATGGCGGCTGTGGCGGCCATCTTGGATTTCGGATCGACCCGAAAAATAACAACACTTTGTCGGGACCATGTCAGGATCATTTCATGCAAGTTTCAGTCAAATCGCACCTGTAGAACTTGAGAAGAAGTTCAAAATGTGTTTTCAAGATGGCGGCTGTGGCGGCCATCTTGGATTTTCGGATCGACCCGAAAAAATAACAACACTTTGTCGGGACCATGTCAGGATCATTTCATACAAGTTTCAGTCAAATCGCACCGGTAGTAGAACTTGAGAAGAAGTTCAAAATGTGTTTTCAAGATGGCGGCTGTGGCGGCCATCTTGGATTTCGGATCGACCCGAAAAATAACAACACTTTGTCAGGACCATGCCAGGATCATTTGATGCAAGTTTCAGTCAAATCGCACTGGTAGAACTTGAGAAGAAGTTCAAAATGTGTTTTCAAGATGGCGGCTGTGGCGGCCATCTTGGATTTCGGATCGACCCGAAAAATAACAACACTTTGTCGGGACCATGTCAGGATCATTTCATGCAAGTTTCAGCCAAATCGCACCGGTAGAACTTGAGAAGAAGTTCAAAATGTGTTTTCAAGATGGCGGCTGTGGCGGCCATCTTGGATTTCGGATCGACCCGAAAAATAACAACACTTTGTCGGGACCATGTCAGGATCATTTCATGCAAGTTTCAGCCAAATCGCACTGGTAGAACTTCAGAAGAAGTTCAAAATGTGTTTTCAAGATGGCGGCTGTGGCGGCCATCTTGGATTTCGGATCGACCCGAAAAATAACAACACTTTGTCGGGACCATGTCAGGATCATTTCATGCAAGTTTCAGTCAAATCGCACCAGTAGAACTTGAGAAGAAGTTCAAAATGTGTTTTCAAGATGGCGGCTGTGGCGGCCATCTTGGATTTCGGATCGACCCGAAAAATAACAACACTTTGTCGGGACCATGTCAGGATCATTTCATGCAAGTTTCAGTCAAATCGCACCGGTAGAACTTGAGAAGAAGTTCAAAATGTGTTTTCAAGATGGCGGCTGTGGCGGCCATCTTGGATTTCGGATCGACCCGAAAAATAACAACACTTTGTCGGGACCATGTCAGGATCATTTGATGCAAGTTTCAGCCAAATCGCACTGGTAGAACTTGAGAAGAAGTTCAAAATGTGTTTTCAAGATGGCGGCTGTGGCGGCCATCTTGGATTTCGGATCGACCCGAAAAATAACAACACTTTGTTGGGACCATGTCAGGATCATTTCATGCAAGTTTCAGTCAAATCGCACCTGTAGAACTTGAGAAGAAGTTCAAAATGTGTTTTCAAGATGGCGGCTGTGGCGGCCATCTTGGTTTTCGGATCGACCCGAAAAATAACAACACTTTGTCGGGACCATGTCAGGATCATTTCATACAAGTTTCAGTCAAATCGCACCGGTAGAACTTGAGAAGAAGTTCAAAATGTGTTTTCAAGATGGCGGCTGTGGCGGCCATCTTGGATTTCGGATCGACCCGAAAAATAACAACACTTTGTCGGGACCATGTCAGGATCATTTCATGCAAGTTTCAGCCAAATCGCACCGGTAGAACTTGAGAAGAAGTTCAAAATGTGTTTTCAAGATGGCGACTGTGGCGGCCATCTTGGATTTCGGATCGACCCGAAAAATAACAACACTTTGTCGGGACCATGTCAGGATCATTTCATGCAAGTTTCAGCCAAATCGCACCGGTAGAACTTGAGAAGAAGTTCAAAATGTGTTTTCAAGATGGCGGCTGTGGCGGCCATCTTGGATTTCGGATCGACCCGAAAAATAACAACACTTTGTCGGGACCATGTCAGGATCATTTCATGCAAGTTTCAGTCAAATCGCACCTGTAGAACTTGAGAAGAAGTTCAAAATGTGTTTTCAAGATGGCGGCTGTGGCGGCCATCTTGGTTTTCGGATCGAACCCGAAAAATAACAACACTTTGTCGGGACCATGTCAGGATCATTTCATGCAAGTTTCAGTCAAATCGCACCGGTAGAACTTGAGAAGAAGTTCAAAATGTGTTTTCAAGATGGCGGCTGTGGCGGCCATCTTGGTTTTCGGATCGACCCGAAAAAATAACAACACTTTGTCAGGACCATGCCAGGATCATTTGATGCAAGTTTCAGTCAAATCGCACTGGTAGAACTTGAGAAGAAGTTCAAAATGTGTTTTCAAGATGGCGGCTGTGGCGGCCATTTTGGATTTCGGATCGACCCGAAAAATAACAACACTTTGTTGGGACCATGTCAGGATCATTTCATGCAAGTTTCAGTCAAATCGCTCAAGTTCAAACTGTGAAAAGTTAACGCACGGCGCATGGCGGACGGCGGCGGACGGCGGACGACGACGGACGAAACATGATGACTATAGGTCATCCTGACCCTTCGGGTCAGATGACCTAAAAATGTATCAATCACGCTAAAGGATTTGCGGAATGATGAATCTGTTAGTGGCACGTGGCATATGCCACGTGTGAGAAATCTACGTAACTGCTGTAAACAAACATGTTGACTTCTGTTTTAAAACTTCTAATCTTAGTTATTGATGAAGATACTTGTAATACTATCAATTTAATAAATCGATTGTTATCATAAACTACTTTGATGCTTCTATATTGAACAATTAAGTCAATATTAAGATAAAAAGATTTCAAAATGACTTCCACACCAGACCGGAAGGCGAAAAGACGAAAAGACGAAAATTAAGGTTTGTTAATTTTCGTCTTTTCGGGGCGAAAAGACGAAAAGACGAAAATTAAGGTTTGTTAATTTTCGTCTTTTCGGGGCGAAAAGACGAAAATTAAGGTTTGTTAAATTTCGTCTTTTCGGGGCGAAAAGACGAAAAGACGAAAATTAAGGTTTGTTAATTTTCGTCTTTTCGGGGCGAAAAGACGAAAAGACGAAATTTAAGGTTTGTTAAATTTCGTCTTTTCGGGGCGAAAGGTTTGAAAAGACGAAAAGACGAAAAGACGAAAATTAAGGTTTGTTAATTTTCGTCTTTTCGGGGCGAAAAGACGAAAAGACGAAAAGACGAGAATTTTGAAGGCGAAAAGACGAGAATCAAAGTGGCTAATTAGCGTGTATCACTTTCGTCTTTTCGTGTTTGACTTTTCGTCTTTTCGTCTTTTCGGGGCGAAAAGACGAAATTTAAAGTTGTTAAATTTCGTCTTTTCGGGGCGAAAAGACGAAAAGACGAAAATTAAGGTTTCTTAATTCTCGTCTTTTCGGGGCGAAAAGACGAAAAGACGAAAAGACGAAATGGCACAAATCAGCCACCGTAGAATGGTCTTGATTTACAAAGTGTTTCAAATCCCAACTAAACCCGGAAAGATTTGAGCATACTTCTCAAAAGAAGCAAAGATAGTTTAATCGAACTTATCCCATAACACATCGTCGTTGTATCTTGGCCCAGGGATATTGATTTTTATTGATATGCTTGACATGTCCTTGGATGGAATCCTCCCAGTGTATTTCAGGTTTAATCGAGAGGACCCAGAGATGAGGTCAATGACGACCCTTACTGAGTTCCCTGTGAGGCTGGTGGTGGACTTGTGTGTTTATTAATGTTCCAATAATAGGTCCATTAGTGTTTAATGAATCTCATTGCCTGGTGCGCCCTTGTTAACCCTTTGTGTCGTTAACAAATTAATGCAAACTTAAAAACAATTCTAAAACTTGTACTTAGTAACAAGAGGTCCATGGGTCTTAATTATCACCCGACTATTGACACAGACCTAGTTATTGACAAGACAAGATGTACACGCAATTTTTTTTAGCCTTTTTGGCCCTTGCTACTCTGAATGAAGGTCAAGGTCATACATTTGAACAAACTTGGTTGCCCTTCATCCAAGCATGCTACATGCCTAGTATGAGTGTGCCATTCGGTTATTGTAAAAGCGATTTTTGAACAGAAAGTTTACAGAGGGCAAACAAAGGACAATGAGCTTAAAAGTTATACTCTCAATAATACAAGTGATTCCCTTACTGTAATGCATGTATACTGCAGATATCTTATACCAAGTCTTTCTCTTTTGCACAGTCAATTGTGGATACATTGTTTATCAAATAAAACCCGCTTATTTTCAATGATATTACAATCAATACCTACGAACAAGAACAAATAACTCGTACACTAGAGGAGATGGAACGGGTTAATTGTTTTATTTAATGTTGTGATTATGTCAATTTTATATATAAAAAAACTAATCCATACATCACTTTCAGTACAAACGCAGTTCAATAATATACATTAACATAAATGTTATTAATCATTGTATGTGCTGTAGCATTTTCATTATCACAAATATCTTTATTAGTAAAAATAGTGCAAAGTTTAATATCTCTATATACGCAACATCATTGAATAAATTACCAAAGAAAGTTCATAGTTTACCTCGCACTTCCTTAGATTTAATCATTGAGAACTGTGCAATTAAGTTAAACATAAATTTGAGACTTATTTCTTCTAAAATTTGATATAGAGCGACAATTTTCTAATCATACACATTTCTGTTGTATAATAGACTATGTTAATGATGATCTGAAGGTGGTCAATACAAGGTCATGTTCAGGTGACCTTTGCCTAAGTTACCTAATCATGTACATCAGAGCACAGTTGGTAATGAGGCAACATGAGGCAGCATCAAGTAGGAGTCTCTGATTGGCTGAAAAGGTCCCACTGTATACAGTTGACCTCTTATTGGTCACCGCTAGATATTCATCAAGGTAGAGAAGCAAATGCAGAAGAATTACATTTTATCACATTGCAAATGTAAATTCTATGTATATGAATAATAGATTTTTAAATCAATTTTTTTATAAAAATTCAAAAATATAGAAATGCATCTGTACATTATTTTCAATTTTCAATCATGTATCTGTCAACAAAGAATACAAAGACATTCACACAGATATTTCATTTAGAAATGCACAACCTGGTTAATTGGATGATGTATGGCTTAGATATATGTATCAATAATATCTACATCATGAGGACTGAAGACAACATCTCCATGGGCTGTATGTACGCCAAAGAGATCTCTATTGTAGATATATCTAAATCCTGATGACCAAGGACGACATCTCCGTGGGCTGTCTGTACGCCAAGGAGATCTCTGTTGTAGATATATCTACATCCTGATGACCGAGCACGACATCTCCGTGGGCTGTCTGTATGCTAAGGAGATCTCTTTAGTAAATATATCTACATCCTGATGACCAAGGACGACATCTCCGTGGGCTGTCTGTATGCTAAGGAGATCTCTTTAGTAAATATATCTACATCCTGATGACCGAGGATGACATCTTCATAGGCTGTCTGTACGCCAAGGAGATATCTGTTGTAGATATATCTACATCCTGATGACTGAGGATGACGTTTCCGTGGGCTGGCTGTATGCTAAGGAGATCACTTTAGTAAATATATTACATCCTGATGACCAAGGACGACATCTCCGTGGGCTGTCTGAATGCTAAGGAGATCTCTTTAAGAAATATATCTACATCCTGATGACCGAGGACGACATCTCTGTGGGCTGTCTGTATGCTAAGGAAATCTCTATGCACTGGTGTAGTACCTGTATATATAACAAGAGACAATTTACTGCAGTGTTGTACCAACATTTAAAAGTTGTGCGTTGATTTCGCAAAGAAATATGAACAAGTTCAAGTTTTGACATGTAAATAATATAACTGTAGATATAATGTACAAAACTTATCACACTGCAACTTGTTTGAAAACTGACAACAATAACATCCAAATACAAACTTATCTGCAGTAACAGTATCTGACTTACCTTGCGAGTGTTCTCAGGAAGAATCATGCCATCATTCCAGACCCGAGACGCAGCATAAAATCCTGAACTCTGTGTCATACACTGTTCTACTACCTTGTTTTTATAATCCTCTTTCTCCTCCTCTGACATTTCACTTCCCTCGAATTTCAACTGAAACACCAAGAATTGAAACTATAGAAAACCTATCTGAAAATTGTATGCTTTTCTTGTAAGAAAAGCATTACATTAATCAAATTAAGTTGAAGACCTGGGTCAAATAGTATTCCATCTTTGCATATAACAGGGTTACTTCTCTTGCGGGTATGCAGGTACCCATTGTGACGTCATTGTTTTGTAAGTGTTGTTTTCTATGATGTATGATGTAACGATCAAAAACAAATGATGTCACAATCGATACCTACCCACAAAAGATGATAATTCTGAAATATGCAAATATAGAAAAAAACACCTCTTAACTCTTTCCGTACTTAGTATTCTTTCCAGATTCTGTACCGGCCGAAGTAGTTATTAGCCTGGCCCCTAGAAGTTTTTGAGATCAAAGTGCCAAGGCCACTCATAGATGCTGTGATTGAAGGATCCAAACCAAATAATAAAGAAATTGGATTTTCATTTAAATATTGAATTTAGTATACTTTAAGTGTGCAGTGTTGAATTTCGGAGTTTAAAAAAATATATTTACAGTATACCGTATTTAATTTTATGATAAGTTTTTTAAGAATAATAAGTTGAATAACTCATTTTCCTGAAATAACTGTAATAAATTTTGTATCTAAATTATTTCTGAAATAATGATTTCGACACCAATGAAACCGTTCAGAATCTGAGTATCATTTTCTATAATTCTTTTTTAATTACTAAATTATCAATTTCATCAATGTCTCTACAAAGACAAAAAATAATAAGTAAACATATCCGTATCTTAATATCCACTTAACATTGAAGAATATTTTCGGAAAAATATAACATTAGAAATATTACCATTTCCGAACAATTTTTGGTTTCCTTTTTAGAAAACTTACATGGGTTAACGTTGCTTTGACGACTTTTGACTAATAAATCATAGCCAGATACTTTTCCCGAATAAAAGGTACATTATTTCATTACGTATATCACTCGAATTTCTTTTTAATTCACAAGACTTCATGTTATGTACCGGACTTTAGCAAGTCTTCGTAAGCCTAACAGTAACTGGTTGGTGCAGAACATTATACCGTGAGTTGTGCTTTGTCGACTTTTGACTCATAATAAAACATGGCCATATACTTTTGCCAAGTAAAAGGTACATTATTTGGTTACTTATAACACTCAAATTTCTTTTGAATTCATAACGCTAACATCAAGAAAACTTAATACATAGTGTTGACTATAGTTGACTATTGACGGGGAAGAGGAAGGGTAAAATTCTGTCAACGATAGTCGAGAACGGGGAAGAAAGAGTGTAAACTCCTGTCGACTATAGTCGACAATGGGAAAGAAAGAGAGTAAACTTGGCAACAATACAGAAAGAGTTAAAGATGAGAAGAATATCAAACTAGAAATATGTCTGTTAGACATTAGGTGCTCGCTAACTACTTCCTAAAACCTTAATTTCCAGAACGATAAGCATCTACATGCATAAGGCTCCTGCGGTGAGATAGTTTGTACGTACAAAACTGTAAGACCTAATTTATAAATAACCCGCAGATAAACATATATACTCACAAGCCTACTGATCATGAAATCATCATAGGCAACAGGTGCACAGTACGTAGCACTATCGCTCATTTGGGAGATGGTTTACGTCCTTGATGTATTTTAATAAATAATTTTCTTTAAATTATGTCATCAGAACTATAAATGTGAAATTACTTTGAAATTTGTTAATTGTGTTCTTTGTTACATTGAAGTCATCAGAAGTTCTTATTGATATTGATAAGATAGACTTGTTTCCCTGTTCAAAATAGACGTCCCCTACATACAGCACTGTCCAGTCCCTGTGCACGTGGTGACTTACCTGTGTCATGCTTAAATGCCTTTCTAGGTACATCAGATCTAAAGCTCAGGCACCCGGACTGATATTGTATAATGTTTTTTTTATTCTGTTTCTCTTACGCATGGCTGGGTGATTTTATAAATATTTATTAGAACCGTAGTAAATGCGGTCTATATAGTCACTGGGGTTAGTTAGCGACAGTACAACGTATATGTATACCTAGAACTTAGGATGATGTGAAATAAATTAAATATAATCTGCTGAGTAACACTGTTAATGTCTTTGGCCGGCACTAAAAGTTATCTGTTTCCCCCCCTTTCTTTGATTGACTACATAAACCTGATTCCCATTGTATTGTTCTGGAGGTTTCCAAAGTCGAGTTTAGAGTTTGTATGATACGCCGCTTGAAACTTACACAAAAAGAATATGTTTAGCACTATTTAATGTCACTGTTGTTAATTTAGAGAAGAACATCGCTGACAGGTATATCTCTTATTTTTGAAAGGTTGGTGTCACTAAATCACGGCGAAATCTATTAAATGGTGTAAGAAAGTGACTTCCGGTATCACGTGCGCTAAAAAGATTTTTATTGGAAATATTAGTATTGATGAGTATCACTCCTCAAAAAGCTTCTTAAAATCATTCCATCGATATATATTTCCATTTGCTCGGGACTGACACTATATAACCTTACCAAACAAAAAGGGAATTTATGAGATCATACTTCTCCTATAACTCCCGTTGGTGTAGTGATATGTTTAACATGTATTGTGACGTTGTTCTGAATGATGTCATAATACAATGCACATTTTTAGTGTGTACTTGCATGCTACCTGAATGAAAACCCCAATTATTTGCGATAGTATTTGTAGTTATGATTTTAAAATGTTGAATATCCTAAAGTGGATCACTTTGATTAAAATATTGGAAGTATACAGATGATTTTATGTTTATTCCCATGGACATTTTTACCGCGAACGAGATTGGGAGTTCTTATGACATCGGAGGTACTTATGACGTCACAAGAAGAGGCTCCACTTACTGGGGCAGCGGGGATATTGATTTGGAAATAGCAATTACAGTGTTCATTACGGGTTGGCTTAAAAATAACAGAAAATGGAAATATAAGCATTAAATTGCCTTCTTGGTGGATTAAAGGTCCTATAATTCTCCTAGGATTGCAGACATATCAATCATAATGCACTAACACGCGTTATTCAATTTGTCTACAATCCTGGGAGAATTATAGGACCATAAATCCCCCAAGAAGGCAATGCAATGCTTAAGTATGGTCAGTCCTTTTCAGATCACCTGCCAATTAAATAACCTTAATATGGAAACAATGTTGATCAACTTTAAAACAGTAGATTTCAATAGCTCACCATCTGGTGTGTTAATAATTTCCAGCTTACCTGGCACAGGTCCTGAACAGCCTCCTTTGGATCAGTCATTCCTACCACAGCATTGGGCCAGCAGAATATAAAATTTGGGCTGGTGCATCGTCCTCCCTATAAATACAAATGTATATTGCTTGTTGATACCGTATAACTGACTCTTTATACAAGAGGTGAAATTTCGTGATTTAAGATTGTTGAGTTGGTCAGGAAAATAAGATTTGGGAAATAATAAGACATGGATTAGGTCTTTCCATACGCAGTCAGATAGTGAAATTAACATTATGTTTAAAATTTTAAGTTAACATGAGATTCCAGAGGGGAGGCTGTTTGGCAGCCATCTTGTTGACCGATCAGTCTTGAAATGCAATATGCACAACTAGGGACCTAGTAGACCCTACAAATGAAATTTGAGAACAATCCCTTCAGTATTTTCTTAGAAATAGCGGTAACAAACTTTAACTATCAAAATCAAAGATGGTTGCCTGGCGGTCATCTTGTTGACTGATCATTCCCAAAATTTGATATGCGCAACTTTGGCCCTAGTGGAACCCTACATATGAAATTTGAGAAAGATCCCTTCAGCACTTTCTGAGAAATAGCTTTAACAAGAAATATCAGCAGACAGAACACGGACCATGGATAAAAAGCAATTTGAGTTGACCATCATCTCATAATGGTAGGCTAAAATGCAAAATACTTGACAAATAAAAATAACTGGTTTCACAGTATTTATTTTTCCCTGTACTTAATCCTGAGTTATCACCTCGATTACTTCCCTGTACTAAATCCTGAGTTATCACCTCGATTACTTCCCTGTACTAAATCCTGAGTTATCACCTCGATTACTTCCCTGTACTAAATCCTGAGTTATCACCTCGATTACTTCCCTGTACTAAATCCTGAGTTATCACCTCGATTACTTCCCTGTACAAAATCCTGAGTTATCACCTCGATTACTTCCCTGTACTAAATCCTGAGTTATCACCTCGATTACTTCCCTGTACTAAATCCTGAGTTATCACCTCGATTACTTCCCTGTACTAAATCCTGAGTTATCACCTCGATTACTCCTGTACTAAATCCTGAGTTATCACCTCGATTACTTCCCTGTACTAAATCCTGAGTTATCACCTCGATTACTTCCCTGTACTAAATCCTGAGTTATCACCTCGATTACTTCCCTGTACAAAATCCTGAGTTATCACCTCGATTACTTCCCTGTACTAAATCCTGAGTTATCACCTCGATTACTTCCCTGTACTAAATCCTGAGTTATCACCTCGATTACTTCCCTGTACTAAATCCTGAGTTATCACCTCGATTACTTCCCTGTACTAAATCCTGAGTTATCACCTCGATTACTTCCCTGTACTAAATCCTGAGTTATCACCTCGATTACTTCCCTGTACTAAATCCTGAGTTATCACCTCGATTACTTCCCTGTACAAAATCCTGAGTTATCACCTCGATTACTTCCCTGTACTAAATCCTGAGTTATCACCTCGATTACTTCCCTGTACTAAATCCTGAGTTATCACCTCGATTACTTCCCTGTACTAAATCCTGAGTTATCACCTCGATTACTTCCCTGTACTAAATCCTGAGTTATCACCTCGATTACTTCCCTGTACTAAATCCTGAGTTATCACCTCGATTACTTCCCTGTACTAAATCCTGAGTTATCACCTCGATTACTTCCCTGTACTAAATCCTGAGTTATCACCTCGATTACTTGGATTACTACCTAATAATTTTATCTCACTTATTTCCATGAGAAAAATAGGCTTTTTTTCTAACAAATTAATGATCAATGTTACTCCCTACTCGTGATACAGCTCCAAAGAATGGATTACTCTGCCTAGAAAAGGACTCGGTAAAACTCTTATTATAAAATGGAATAATAATGTAGTAAAGATAAATTAAGATGTAAAATTCTAAAATTGTTCATCCATTTCAAAGTTCTTATTTGAAATACTGATACATGTAAGCAGAAAACAAAAGGAGGCCCCATGTAAATAAGATTATGAAGTATTATATAGATTATACATACCATGAGATAACTGTCTGGGCCTATAGAGTTTCCTACGATGACCGTTATCTTGGGTACTAAAGCACAGCTAACAGCTCCCATCATCTTAGCATGACCTCGCAGTTTGTTTCCTGAGTCTAGACCTGTTATAAAGAACCAAGGCAATTAGATAATCTCTATCTGTATCAGATGTATCAAAGTTACTTTGTCCCTAATATAAAAATCAAAAGTTATCAATACAATTGTATTGAATACAAACTCAAGGATGCTATGAACCTAAATATACAGTAGAAAATAGATTTTGTTACAAATTTAATCCATATTTGGTCCCATTTATCTGTCCTCTAGGGAATCCAGATCCCATTTTTATACAAAATAAGATCCCTTACACTCAATATTGCTCAGACCAAATATAAACTAAATTCTTTCACTCCTATGATAGAAAAAGGATTTTTTTAAAGAATTCACTCTATTTCTATGTCCTGGACCCTCCTCTCCAGCCCCAGTGGGGTTAGATGCACCATTTATACAAAACCTGATCAACTTTCCCAAAATAATGTTTCTGACAAAATTAAGTTAAAATCTAGCCAGTACTTTATGACTAGTAGTTTTTTAAATGAAATGTTGACAGACAACATGCAGACAGAATGACATCTTTGGGACAGGTGAACTAAAAATATTGTTGGAGACTTTCACACTGTCCCTGTGAAGGTAAATTAAACAATTGTTAATCTGTTTTGTTAGTTTGTTTATCAAACACTGTACCTGGATTTTCTGAAGCTGAAGTGGACTTGCTTGTATTCTGAAGGAACACCATGGGGATGCCACGATCATCACACATCTGGACAAAATGGGCTGCCTTCTCTGCTGCATTGTCTGTAATATCGCCTTGGCTACCTAGAATTCCTACTATATATCTGGGGGTAGAGGAAAAAAGATTTACTACATGAACAAACTTTAATAAAATGCTCTTGATCCTTATTATAGGAATATTACAAAAATGTACGTTTATCAAATTACTTTGATGAGGTTCCTGAAATCTGACCTACCCCTTGATGTGTGCAAATCCTGTCACAAGTGTTGGTCCAAATTGCTTCTTGAACTCGTGGAACCGACTTCCATCGACCAACCTAGCTATGACCTGTAGCAAAACAATTGAACATTTTTAGTGTTTATAAGATTAGATATTTTTGTATATATTGGTTTTCCAACAGAAATTATCTTTGATGTCAACAAGGCTTACACAGTTCTTTTGAAAAGTCTACTTTAACTGCAGAGTAATACTGATATATAGATACAGTCATGCTCTACCTCCAGGGGTTACTATCATTATCATTATATCCACCTATGGGCTATGTTACAGCAAAACGTCACCAGTGTTTGTAATGTTAACGTGATGTGTAAAACACGAGGCGGAATAGTTTCATCAAAAAGTAATCAATTGTTTAAATAAGCTTGGGCACACTGTATTGGTTTTAACGTTCTGTGTTGTTCCCCATAATCTTCAAAAGAAATTTCTGTAGGCCTGTGATTGGTCAGTTTTTTCTTACTTGGAATGCTGTCAGTTTTGCTTTGATATAGTGAAAATGTTGCTATATAACACCAGTAAATGGATGAAATACAGTTGAAACATTGTAAAGTAAAACCTTGATAACTCAAAGCATGTGGGAACTTCCCTGTAGCCCTTTGTTAAGTATCTACCTTGTATTACTGCCAAGAACACTTCATGTAAATACGTGGATTATTTGCATTGTCCTCCTGCTAACTACTGAGATTTGAAGTTTTACCATTGCCCTCCTGCTGACTAATGAGACTTGAAGTTTAACCATTGACCTCCTGCTAACTACTGAGGCTTGAAGTCTTACCATTGCCCTTCTGCTAACTAATGAGGTTTGAAGTTTTATCATTGCCCTCCTGCTAACTACTGAGGTTTGAAGTTTTACCATTGCCCTCCTGCTGACTAAGGAGGCTTGAAGTTTTACCACTGCCCTCCTGCTGACTACTGAGGTTTGAAGTTTTACCATTGCCCTCCTGCTAACTACTGAGGTATGAAGTTTTACCATTGCCCTCCAGCTGACTACTGAGGTTTGAAGTTTTACCATTGGCCTCCTGCTGACTACTGAGATTTGAAGTTTTACCATTGCCCTTCTGCTGACTACTGAGATTTGAAGTTTTACAATTGCCATCCTGCTGACTACTGAGGTTTGAAGTTCTACCATTGTCCTCCTGCTGTCTACTGAGGTTTAAAGTTTTACCATTGCCCTCCTGCTGACTACTGAGGTTTGAAGTTTTACCATTGCCCTCCTGCTAACTACTGAGGTTTGAAGTTTTACCATTGTCCTCCTGCTGTCTACTGAGGTTTGAAGTTTTACCATTACCCTCCTGCTGACTACTGAGATTTGAAGTTTTACCATTGCCCTCCTGCTGACTACTGAGGCTTGAAGTTTTACCATTGGCCTCCTGCTAACTACTGAGGCTTGAAGTCTTACCATTGCCCTTCTGCTAACTAATGAGGTTTGAAGTTTTATCATTGCCCTCCTGCTAACTACTGAGGTTTGAAGTTTTACCTTTGCCCTCCTGCTGTCTACTCGGGTTTGAAGTTTTACCATTGCCCCCTGCTGACTAAGGAGGTTTGAAGTTTTACCATTGCCCTCCTGCTGACTAAGGAGGTTTGAAGTTTTACCATTGCCCTCCTGCTGACTAATGAGGTTTGAAGTTTTACCATTGCCCTCCTGCTGACTACTGAGGTTTGAAGTTTTATCATTGCCCTCCTGCTAACTACTGAGGTTTGAAGTTTTACCATTGCCCTCCTGCTGTCTACTCAGGTTTGAAGTTTTACCATTGCCCTCCTGCTGTCTACTCAGGTTTGAAGTTTTACCATTGTCCTCCTGCTGACTAAGGAGGTTTGAAGTTTTACCATTGCCCTCCTGCTGACTACTGAGGTTTGAAGTTGTACCATTGCCCTCCTGCTGACTAAGGAGGTTTGAAGTTTTACCATTGCCCTCCTGCTGACTACTGAGGTTTGAAGTTTTACCATTGCCCTCCTGCTGACTAAGGAGGTTTGAAGTTTTACCATTGCCCTCCTGCTGACTACTGAGGTTTGAAGTTTTACCATTGCCCTCCTGCTGACTAAGGAGGTTTGAAGTTTTACCATTGCCCTCCTGCTGACTACTGAGGTTTGAAGTTTTACCATTGCCCTCCTGCTGACTAATGAGGTTTGAAGTTTTATCATTGCCCTCCTGCTGACTACTGAGGTTTGAAGGTTTACCATTGCCCTCCTGCTGACTAAGGAGGTTTGAAGTTTTACCATTGCCCTCCTGCTGACTACTGAGGTTTGAAGTTGTACCATTGCCCTCCTGCTGACTACTGAGATTATTTATATGTATATATGTACCTTATATATATCTATGGTGTTGCCTTTGCCCACCAGAGCCCTCAAATGATCCCCGCTGTACAGTGGCTCCTCCCAGTCGTTATGGACAGGTAACTTATCCTGGAGGTTGAGCGTGGCCACCATGTCGCGTCCTGTAATTAGTGCTTCCTCTTCGTTCTCCGCAAAGTAATCAGTACATCCACTCACACTGCAGATAGAGAAATGATTCTGAGGCAGGTAGGCTTTATCAGAGCTGGTGTTCTAACTATCAATAAATTAACAAATATTTCATTGACAAGAATAGTAGATGCCAATAGAACAAGTCCTCTCCTTGTATAACAGGAGATATAAATATACATGAATATTGATGAAATGTTAAGGGGAGGTAACTTCCTGACATGGAATGATATTTACATTATTTCATTAAATCTTTTATATCAACGTTTCTATTTTTGTATTTTCAATATTATTAGTGATATGACTTTCAAATACTTTTAAACTTGGTGATATTGACTCTATTAACTACATATCTGGGTTCAAGTTCAAGTGAAGCAGTAGTCAGGTAGAGACTGTGGGTTGATGGATTTTCTCTGTATACTCTTGTTTTCCTTAATCTCCAAAACATGAAATGTCTTTGTAAATGACCCTGTTTGTTAATATGTTAACTCATTCAACCCTGAAATTTTATAGTGAACTGCTCCAACCTTTGAATAAGGAGAGTACATATGTATCTTCAGGGGTGAATAAGTTATAGACTTGGTAATCTACCTGCAATGGAGAGTAGCACCACCCAGTTCCTCTGCAGACACAATTTCCCCTGTAGCAGCCTGTACCAGGGGAGGTCCTCCAAGGAAGATGTAACCCTTCCTATGTACAATGGTGGTCTGGTCTGCCATTGTGGGAATGTAGGCACCGCCGGCAGTACAGTTACCACAAACTATAGCCATCTGTCAGAGAAAAAAATACAGTTACCACAAACTATAGCCATCTGTAAGAAAAAAAGAAAATTACCACAAACTCTAGCCATCTGTCAAAAAAAATTTAACACAAACTCTAGCCATCTGTCAGAAAAAAAGACAGTTACCACAAACTATAGCCATCTGTCAGGGAAAAAGAAAGTTATCATAAACTATAGCCATCTGTCATAAAAAAATAGTTACCACAAACTATAGCCATCTGTCAGAAACAAGAGGTCCATGGGCCTTAACAGTCATCTGACTCATGGCACAAAACAACAAAGTCACAGTAGTGGTTATTGATTAATATAAGCAATACAAGGAACTCCTTTGTTGAATATGTAAGTTTCTGAAATAGGTAAAGGTCATTTGTTGAAAAGCTTGGTAGCCCTTCATCCATTATGGTTGTAACCCATTCAAGGATTAAGGAGGAGTAAGATTTTAAAGCCAAATTTTCGTTGAGATCAGAGACTGAAACCTGAAAACAGGAAGTGGGCCAGCGGCCATCTTGGAATACCAAAATCTTTACTAAAATGTTAGCATGTTGTTTGCCATCCTTTAAAACCCCTATAGACCCATTTTCAGTGAGATCGGAGACCGAAACCTGAAAACATGAAGAGGGCCAGTGGCCGTCTTGGATTACCAAAATCTTTATATAAAATACATGTATGATTGTCCTTCCCTAATGATGTTTTACACCAAATATGGAAAAAAGCCACTCAAGGGTAAAGGAGGAGTAGGATTTTAAAGCCAAATTTCATTGAAGTTCCCCCTTCTAAGCCCCACACCTCTGTCCCCAGGGGTCAGACCTAACTCGTTCATATAAAATATGATTGTCCTTCCCAAATGATGTTTCACACCAAATATGGATAAAATCCACTCAAGAGTTAAGGAAGTGTAGGATTTAAAATATAAAATTTAAAAAATTTCCTCTTTTGGGGTTCTAACCCTCAGTCCCTAGGGGTTCAAGCAAGCTCATTATATACAATATGATTGCCTTTTGCCAATGATATTTAACACCAAATATGGATGAAATCCTCTAAAGTGTTAAGGAGGAGTAGGATTTTAAAACTAAAATTAAGAAAATTTGCCCTTTTGAGGCTCCGCCTCTCAGCCCCAAGGGGTCGGACCTATCTCATTTATACAGAAAATGATTGTCTTTTCAATGATGTTTCATACCAAATATGGATGAAATCCATCCAAGGATGAAGGAGGAGTAGGATTTTAAAGCATAAATTGAGAAAATTTGCCCTTTTAGGGCCCTGCCTCTTAGCCCCTAGCGGTCGGACCTATCTCATTTATATTAAAAATGATTGTCTTTCCCCAATGATGTTTCATACCAAATATGGATTAAATCCATCCAAGGATGAAGGAGGAGTAGGATTTTAAAGCTTAAATTAAGAAAATTTGCCCTTTTGGGTCCCCACCACTCAGCCCCTAGGGGTTGGACCAGGCTCATTTATAAAAATTTATTATTGTCCTTCCCCAATGATGTTTTACACCAAATATAGATGTAATCCACTAAAGGGTTAAGGAGGAGTAGGCTTTTGTATAAATAGTCTTACGCATGACGCACGGCAGACAGCGCATGACGATGGACAAAACATTATGACAATAGGTCATCCTGACCTTCGGTCCGATGACCTAAAAAATAGTTACCACAAACTATACCCATCTGTCAGGGAAAAAAGACAGTTACCACAAACTCTAATCATCTGTCAGAGAAAAAGACAGTTACCATGTGCACAAACTATACCCATCTGTCAGGAAAAAAAATTACAGTTACCACAAACTACAGTCATCTGTCAGAAAAAAATACAGTTACCACAAACTCTAGCCATCTGTCAGGGAAAGGAAGAAAATACAGTTACAACAAACTATAGCCATCTGTCAAGGAAAAAAGACAGATACCACAATCTACAGTCATCTGTCAGGGAAAAGACAGTTACCACAAACTATAGCCAACTGCCAGAAAAAAAGACAGTTACCACAAACTACAGCCATCTGTCAGACAAAACAAGGACATAGTCATACAGATCCCCCGCCAATGAAGATATCAAAGCTGAAGTAAGTTTGATTGTGGAGACTTATGTGTATGAAAAAAAACAGGAAAAAGGAAGTTGAGCTAAAGAAAGATAGAGTATAATTCAAGTAGAGCAGGGCTTCTTACACAAAAATCTGCCATTTTCAGCAATGTTTCCATAGTTACAGAAAAAAGTACAAAAAGTGAAAACCTTAAAATAGCAAAAGGCACTACTAGACCATAAGACTAATGTGCCTACGGAGTTCCGTGCATATATCTCAATCGGTTTTCCAGTTATGCTGCGGAAACGAACCTGGTACAAAAATATGATATTTTCAGCAATGTTTCCATGGTTACGGAAAATGTGCAAAAAATGAAGACCTTAAAATAGCAAAAGGCACTACTACACCATAAGAACAATGTGTCTATGAAGTTTCATGGAAATATCTCTGCTGGTTTTAGAGTTGTGCTCCGGAAACGATTCTTACACAAAAATCTGCCATTTTCAGCAATGTTTCCATGGTTACAGAAAAAAGTACAAAATGTGAAAACCTTAAAATAGCAAAAGGCACTACTAGACCATAAGACCAATGTGTCTATGAAGTTTCGTGGAAATATCTCAATCGGTTTTAGAGTTATGCTCCAGAAACGAACCTGGTACAAAAAATGATATTTTCAGCAATGTTTCCATGGTTACGGAAAAAATGTAAAAAATGAAAACCTAAAAATAGCAAAAGGCACTACTAGACCATAAGACCAATGTGTGAATGAAGTTTCGTGGAAATATCTCTACTGGTTTTAGAGTTATGCTCCGGAAACCATTCGTACGGACGGACGGAACCCATTTGTATATCCCCTGCCAACTTCGTTGGGCGGGGGATAAATATACAGTTACCACAAACTCTAGCCATCTGTCAGGGTAAAAAGACAGTTACCACAAACTATAGCCATCTGTCACATGAAAACTAGGACCAAGTACGTATACCAAACAATCTCAAGCCATTATTTTAGTCAGAAATTCTGGTCGGAACTTTGGAAGTTTAAGTTTGAAAGGCCTAACAAAGTTTCTAGTTATTGCAAATCAGAACAAAGATGTTGACATCACCACAGATATAGTAATACACAATATCTTCTTTTCATGGGCAACATTATCATCAACACGTCTTTGAAATTTACCTGTGGGATACCCATTGAAGTCATCACAGCCTCATTGCAAAATACTCTTCCTCCAGGATTGAAAATATCAGCCTACAAAAAATTCATAGAAAGTCATTTATGCATAGATGACTGCACACATGATAATATGTATACATTGTACATGAATTGTTATGCAAAACTTATTTCTCCCGAAAACGTTAAAAGGCCCACACTACCTTGCCGAAACGGCTTTTGATTTTTAAAA
This sequence comes from Argopecten irradians, assembly GCF_041381155.1. Classification (NCBI taxonomy): domain Eukaryota; kingdom Metazoa; phylum Mollusca; class Bivalvia; order Pectinida; family Pectinidae; genus Argopecten; species Argopecten irradians. The sequence continues at coordinate 29,889,241 of NC_091139.1, forward strand.
TGGGATGTAAAATGAGATGACATGTTGTAGAGTCGCAAAAGTTATTAACTTATCGCAAACATTACTCTTATCCTCACCTTCTGAACAATTTAATAACAACAAATTAAACAAGAGATCCCAGAGGGATCTTGGCGCCCACCAAAGAATGATCTACCTCTGACAATAGAAAGAAGGATCTTTTCTCTGCTTTCAAATTTTTACTACATATTACTACATATGAAATTTGAGAAAGATCTTTTCAGTACTTTCTGAGATATATAACACTAACAAACTTCAATTGTCAAAAACCTGTTGGCCATCTTGTTGACCGATCGGTCCCAAAATGCAATATGCAGGTCCTAGGAGAACCGACATATAAAATTTGAGACAGATCATTTTAGTACTTTCTGAGAAATAGCGTTAACAAACTTCAATTATCAAAATTCAAAATGGTGGCCTGTCGGCCATCTTGTTGACCGATCAGTCCCAAAATGTAACATGCATAACTAGGGACCAAAGGGAACCTGCACATGAAATTTGAAACATATCCCTTCAGTATTTTCTGAGAAATAGCGGTAACAAACTTACACTATCAAAATCCAAGATGGCGGCCTGGTGGCCATCTTGTTGACCGATCCGTCCCAAAATGCAATATGCAAAACTAGGGCCCTAGGGGAATCTACATGTGAAATTTGAGAGAGATCCCTTCAGTACGTTCTGAGAAATAGCGGTAACAAACTTTAAATATCAAAATCCAAGATGGCGGCCTGGCGGCCATCTTGTTGATCGTTCGGTCCCAAAATGCAATATGCACAACTAGGGCCCTAGGGAAACCTACATGTGAAATTTGAGAGAGATCCCTTCAGTACTTTCTGAGAAATAGTAGTAACAAACTTTAACTATCAAAATCCAAGATGGCGGCCTGGTGGCCATCTTGTTGACCAATTGGTCCCAAAATGCAATATGCACAACAAGGGCCCTAGGGCAACCTACATGTGAAATTTTAGAGAGATCCCTTCAGTACTTTCTGAGAAATAGCGGTAACACACTTTAACTACCAAAATCCAAGATGGCGGCCTGGCGGCCATCTTGTTAACCGATCGGTCCTTAAATGCAATATGCACTACTAGGGCCCTAGGGGAACCTACATGTGAAATTTGAGAGAGATCCCTTCAGTACTTTCTGAGAAATAGCGGTAACAAACTTTAATTACCAAAATCCAAGATGGCGGCCTGGCGGCCATCTTGTTAACCGATCCGTCCCAAAATGCAATATGCACAACTAGGGTCCTAGGGCAACCTACATGTGAAATTTGAGAGAGATCCCTTCAGTACTTTCTGAGAAATAGCGGTAACAAACTTTAACTACCAAAATCCAAGATGGCGGCCTGGCGGCCATCTTGTTAACCGATCCGTCCTAAAATGCAATATGCACTACTAGGGCCCTAGTGGAACCTACATGTGAAATTTGAGAGAGATCCCTTCAGTACTTTCTGAGAAATAGCGGTAACAAACTTTAACTATCAAAATCCAAGATGGCGGCCTGGCGGCCATCTTGTTAACCGATCGGTCCTTAAATGCAATATGCACAACTAGGGCCCTAGGGGAACCTACATATGAAATTTGAGAAAGATCCCTTCAGCCCTTTCCGAGAAATAGCGGTAACAAGAAATGTTAACGGACGGAAGGACGGACGGACGGACGGACGGAAGGACGGACGACGGACCACGGACAAAAAGCGATTTGAATAGCCCACCATCTAATGATGGTGGGCTAAAAATGTTGATTTTCATAATGCGGATCGTCTCATGTTTCCTGTTGTCATCCTAATTACAAAACAATAGTTGACTACCAATGCGCCTGATGGCAGAACAGTAAAATGACTCTTCATTGTTAACATAGATTATGTAGGGAATCTTGCATTTGTTTGCAAGGTGTTGTAACCTCATCTTATATAATTTTTCTGATGTTTTTATTGTTTTAAAGATGCTCCACCGCCGACAGAGCATAAATGATGTTAATCATTTGAACAATAATTGGTGTTTAATCGTGTATATATATGCCTAATTAACACAAAAAATAATATAAAATAATTTATTTCGCCTTTGGTGCATGCGCAATCAGTACTTCATTCCATATAGGATATAGTGCCAAGGAATTTTTTCGGGATGCAATTAATTATTTTTTACATTTTCAATTTAAAATAAAATTAGAAGCTCAAACTTTTCAATGGCGGTAATGGTGTAAAGTAAGTAACTTTTGTAACTGGAGAAAAATACTAAATCTCTGCTCCTGTTTTTTATAGTGAAAAACATTCCATTTGTCAGCGGTGGAGCATCTTTAAGAAACCTTTATTTTTTGTTTTGGAAGGTAAGGGAAATACTACATTTATTTTGGGGTTATAGTGCAATTTTTTTCAGCCATGTCATTTACTAAAGTATCTACTAAGATTGGCAAGGGGAGGGTACTACAAAATTCTGAGTTTGGGATACCTACAGTGAATATTACAAACATTTCTAGTGTAAGCAGAATTTCCAACACATTATAAATAAATGTACAAACCTGTAGTGGTAGAAAACCTCCACCAGACTCTACAATGTAGATAGTAGGTAGGCGATTCTGTTCAGCTATCTCCTGAGCTCGGAGTTGTTTTTTAAGTGTGATAGGGTAAACAGTACCTCCCTTTACAGTGGCATCATTAGCCACTATCATACACAGCTTTCCTTGTACTCTACCCACACCTGTAAATTATCATATGTCTGTAGAACAAAATCCTGTATACTTCCTCATAAAATATACATGTACAACGTATTGAAGGACAATTTAGAATGTCTCATGAAAAACAGTATCAAGAGTATTTGTTAAATTGAACAATACTGTATATATTAAAATATGTAGCTCATATGGTCCATTTTTTATGATAAAAGTATAATCAATTTGGAGACAAATTTACTTCAAAGTTCAGATTTGTTTTAAGTACTGGTGCATGCAACTGACCCTTTAATAATTATGTAATGATTCTGAGGCTAGTAACAAAATAATAATTTAAAATTAAATTGCCACATTTTTTTGTCAGCAAGAGCCCAATAACTTAGATTAGGAGTGGAAGTGAAGTACAATCTGATTTGTCTGAGTTATTTTTATTTGATTTCGTCAGTATAGAAGTGTAGACATTTTATGGTGTGGTGCTTTTATCATTGAATGATTAAGAAAGTGTTATGTGTAGACGGCAGTTTTCTGTGTCAACCGAACATCTGTTTGTCTTATTTTGTTGATCATTTAGATAAGTATTTACACATTTTAATAACTTACTAACCAGCAGTTCGTAATTTTTTATTTGTGATCGATACATACACAAGCAGTTAACTCATTGGATCCCATTTAAATTTATAATTACTGTTGAATGTATCTATTACTATACTTTCATGTACTTTGAACAAAGGTGTATTTCTAACATTTGACATTTTATTCATATAATGATGGACTAGTAGGATGGAGTTATTTACAAATACATTCTGTTTTTTACAGAATTTTATATTGTATAGACAGGGGTTTCAAAATCAGGCGGTACCCGGTACTTTTTGCCGCTTGAACCTGGCTGTGGTACCGCCTAATTTGGGCTAAATTACATTTTATAGCATACAAATAGTATAGAAAAGTACCCTCTGAAATTGAAATTGAAATTGTACCACCACTTCTGAAAGTTAATGAAACCCCTGTATAGACATGCGGGTACAGAGAAATTTCCTCATGCTTGAATTACATTGTAAATTTTATCTTAAAGCTGGTTTTAATAAATTATCCAATCATCATTTTTAATTTGATTAACATATGCCGTCAAATGTATATATCATCATTATTTTTTACAAGAGAAGATGGAGTATAAGTTTTCAACTTGCGTCTAATCGGATTCCCATTTATATATATATTAATGTGAAAATAAAATATGATTAAATCAAGTGCAATCAAGTAACTCTGATAGAATGTTTACAGTAATTGTACCAAGTACTTCTACCAAGAGTAGATTTACAAGCTAATTGTATGTAAGGTTAATTTACATTGTAATTTAAGTGATTTAGAATAAATAATATTCATGATTTTACAGTATTTTGTGATATTGGAATTTTCTGATTGCATTTACCAGCGATCATTCCTGCTTTAGGCACATTGCCATATTCCATAGCTAGCCCTGCCATTACGGAAAGCTCGAGGAAGTCATTTGGATCATCCAGAAAGAGGGCTAGGCGATCTCTTGCCAGCAGTTTCTTCTGTTTCTCAACATGCCGCTGGATAGCCTTTTCACCTCCTCCTGCGTGTGCGACAGCTATGCATTGTTCATATCTTTCAAATAAGTGTTTCGAAAGCGATATGTTATCTGAATTTGCAGTGTCGTCATGATCTGACAAAACAGAAAATGTAGATTTTTTCCTGTGTGAAATTGACAACTGCCTATTGACAATACCGCCCCACCATATCTCATATTGTGTACTCCCGCGTGATCTCTCCAAGAAATTCTTCATTTGAGACCATGATTTACTGAGGGATGATAACGATCTTCTATATCTCATTCTGATCTAATTATCATGCGAAATATATTAAAAGAAATCATTTGCAGAACCGCATAGCAACTCTGGCTTGAACTTCGCTCCCTTCAATGTTACACAGACGCTTGATGTGGAAGACGCATTAATGACAAACGTTTCTAGAATCCCGATTTCTAGCCGATGTCTTGCTATTATTGATCAGATAAACGCTTTAATCGCTCACACTTTTACCTCTCAAAATCAAGAGATATAATAACCAAACCAAATGAAAAATGAGGAAAGCAATGTATTGTAGTTTGTTAGAAGTCACGAAAAAATAATATTTTACATTTGTATTTCTGTTTGGTGAGTATATAGCATAACTAAATCATTAATCACGGTTAAGACCTGCTGTTCATGAATATTTGACCATGCTATGATCATTGTAGCCTAATAACACTCCTAACTTAGAATTCGAAGGGAAGAAATTAAAGGATTTGAAAGAATAAGAACAGCTGTAGAATAAATAACTTTTGTACTGTATTTGTAAACCATAATTTAAACCTTATTGCCAGACTTATTAATGGTAAGTCCGCTAATATATTGTAAATCTACAAGTTCGGATTTTTTCTAATTTCTAACATAGGGGGAAATTATATAATTAGGAATGAGTATATCTAAGTTACACTCTTTTAGTTCTTTGCCAGTTTTCCATACCTCAAATTATGTCTGTGTGACAGTGTTCTTTTCTTTTAATTAATTCAACAGCTGCTGTCTAATTGACTAATGATGTCAAGGGAGGTAACTGGTTGTTTTTGTTCTTTTTTGTTATAAAACTTAAACCAAGGGTGGAGATGAGAAGGATAAGTCACTCTGGGTTTTGGACGAATATGTAGTGAGCGCTTTTGTGTTTGCGCACTGACCATGGCGTTATGGCGATGACAGATTTTCCTTTGATATCTGTCGGCACAACCATTGATGTAGCTTGCGGGTGGGTGCGAGGAATGTCGTATATTTTTAATGAAATCTTACAATATTTCTTCTAAATCTTCCGTCCGGAATGCAATTAGTAGACACTGTGAAATTTATTAAGCTTTATATTGATGTTTCACTTGAATCAATAAGACAAGTATCTGTTGAGAAAGTGAATTTATTCTCGATTCATAGGTGTCTCGTGTGGTGTAAAGAAGTGTAAAGAGACAGTGACAAATCCTTCTCGCTTATAAATCCTTGACTTCACATATTTTACTTATCACAGGTCAAGTGTATATCAATCATACTTCAAATTTGAGATACTTTTGGGTGACATTTGAATCTTTGATATCAGCAAACAATGGTTTAATATATAAACAAAACAAACATCTAAGACTTACTATATAAATACCTAATGATTGAGTTTTGAGTTTATGCATACCAGTATATATATGCGAACATGTGGTAGAAATAATTAACAATTTTCAAACTGCAATATCAGACTGAAATAATTTTTGGGTTGATAATTCAGAAAATTTAGAACTCAAGGAAATAATTCAGAAAATTTAGAACTCAAGGAAAATAGTCTGAACATTAAATTTCTTCATTTTAAATTTGTATTTCTAATACTTATGATTTAATTTATTGAATTTTGATTAACACAATTTTGTTCTTAATTAAAAAGGATTTTAGGAAATCTGTTGTGTTTCCTCATGTTAGATAGACAGCTGCTTTAATTTATACTTTTGTAGGTCTTCATGGAATTTTAAAAGTGCTTATAGTGTAATAGCAATGTTCTTATAATTGCTATTTCTAGTTAAATGACAAGTTTAGTGCATGTATGACATTTTACCTTGTACTTTCTAGATAATTAGTATATACATCTTTAGCAAAAAGTATATATGTATGATATTGTGTATATCAATATTATATGATTAGCTGATATTTGTACAGCTGCATATTTTGAAATGTGTTGTTATTTTTTATGATAATAAGATTATAAAAGTAAAATGTTCTAATTTGTTTTGATACTGATGTCAAAGCTTCTTATCAAATTTAAGGTTCAGGAACGCAGTGCTAAGATGGCGGGCAGTGATGTGCGAGACATCTTGGATATTGAAGCTGCTCCAGAGCAGGCTTTTATTACCAAGGATGCCCTCATGAGCAAACCTCAGGTAAAATTCCCTTACACAAAAATACCCTCATCAGCAAATGTCAGGTTAAAAAACAACGTAGATGACAAAAGTAGACTTTAGGTAAAATACCCATACAAAAAATGAAGATGCCCTTATGATCAGGTAAAATACCTACACAAAAAGGCCATTATGAGAAAACCTTAGGTAAAATACACATACACAAAGAATTCATCAAGAACAAATATAATACCGGTATGTGACATTCCCTCATGACCATACCACTAAAGCAGTGAATGAACCTCATTAAATGATTTATAACCTTAGTTATCATCAGACATTATTACCTAAATGATAATTGCTCAGACAGTCTAAGGATTAATGATTCTATTGCCAAAGAATGATGACATTAGAAATTACCGGGAAAATATATTTTACATGATGATACTACAAACTTACATAAGGTTGAGATGTGTTTTGTTTACCCAGTTGATGATAAATTAAAAAAAATATAGTATTTACTGAAGCTGATTATTTGTAATTTTGAACATTATGTTTTGTACAGAAAAAGGTGACAAGGAAGTCTATGGATGTTTCCTTCAAACGTCCAGAGGGCATGCATCGGGAGGTGTGGGGCCTGTTGTGGACCGACAACAAGTAAGTGGCATTGGGAGGTGTGGGGCCTGTTGTGGACTGACAACAAGTAAGTGGCATCGGGAGGTGTAGGGCCTGTTGTGGACCGACAACAAGTAAGTGGCATCAGGAGGTGTGGGGCCTGTTCTGGACCGTCAACAAGTAAGTGGCATCGGGAGGTGTGGGGCCTGTTGTGGACTGACAACAATAAGTGGCATCGGGAGGTGTAGGGCCTGTTGTGGACCGACAACAAGTAAGTGGCATCAGGAGGTGTGGGGCCTGTTCTGGACCGTCAACAAGTAAGTGGCATCGGGAGGTGTGGGGCCTGTTGTGGACTGACAACAATAAGTTGCATCGGGAGGTGTAGGGCCTGTTGTGGACTGACAACAAGTAAGTGGCATCGGGAGGTGTGGGGCCTGTTGTGGACCGTCAACAAGTAAGTGGCATCGGGAGGTGTGGGGCCTGTTGTGGACTGACAACAATAAGTGGCATCGGGAGGTGTAGGGCCTGTTGTGGACCGACAACAAGTAAGTGGCATCAGGAGGTGTGGGGCCTGTTCTGGACCGTCAACAAGTAAGTGGCATCGGGAGGTGTGGGGCCTGTTGTGGACTGACAACAATAAGTGGCATCGGGAGGTGTAGGGCCTGTTGTGGACCGACAACAAGTAAGTGGCATCGGGAGGTGTGGGGCCTGTTGTGGACCGTCAACAAGTAAGTGGCATCGGGAGGTGTGGGGCCTGTTGTGGACTGACAACAAGTAAGTGGCATCGGGAGGTGTGGGGCCTGTTGTGGACCGACAACAAGTAAGTGGCATTGGGAGGTGTGGGGCCTGTTGTGGACCGTCAACAAGTAAGTGGCATCGGGAGGTGTGGGGCCTGTTGTGGACTGACAACAAGTAAGTGGCATCGGGAGGTGTAGGGCCTGTTGTGGACCGACAACAAGTAAGTGGCATCAGGAGGTGTGGGGCCTGTTCTGGACCGTCAACAAGTAAGTGGCATCGGGAGGTGTGGGGCCTGTTGTGGACTGACAACAATAAGTGGCATCGGGAGGTGTGGGGCCTGTTCTGGACCGACAACAAGTAAGTGGCATCGGGAGGTGTGGGGCCTGTTCTGGACCGACAACAAGTAAGTGGCATCGGGAGGTGTGGGGCCTGTTATGGACCGACAACAAGTAAGTGGCATCGGGAGGTGTGGGGCCTGTTGTGGACCGACAACAAGTAAGTGGCAACTATCCCATCTGTATCTGAGAGGAGAAAGATGACACTTATCATAGGTTGTCTTCCAATCCTCGGCTGTCTAAACCTGGTATTAAGATGTTGAATTAAAAAAATAGAATATAATTGCTGGGTCTCAATGTTCAATTCGGTGTTGGAGGGCTAGTGAAAGAATCAACGCTACGACAGTTAGCGATTTTGTCACAGATGCTCTATCACTGGTAATTTGGAATGTTATTTGTGGAATAAGTATCTTTTTATTTTCCTCGTACCTCTATTGGAAATTCTAATCACAAGTTTCTCAGTTTGCATTCAGATGCTAATTGATATAATGCTGAAAGATTTCTTAAGATAGATGAAATGCAATGAAAAGTGAACACATTTTAATTATTTAATAACTGGTTAATCAAAACTATCTATGTGTTTATTTGATGTTTATGTTATAGATTCTATGGTATTAGTTATATAATTGTTAACATTGTTTGTTGTGTCCTCAGAGATTCTCCACCAATTATACCGACTGACACAAACCAGGGCTACAAACAAATGAAGGCCAAGATTGGCAGTAGTAAGGTGCGGCCCTGGAAATGGATGCCCTTCTCTAACCCTGCTAGGAAGGTATGAACATCTTTAAAATGTAACTGTATACTAGATTGATAATTTGATTTAATAGTAGAATTTATTTGCATTTAATAACAAATAACAAATAACTGATTTAAAAGAGCATAAAGGAATTTAGATTCATGAAAGAATTTCACACAAGTTAATCTCTTGATGTCAAAAACATATTATACATTATTGCTAGTGGATGTTTTAGTGATAATATTTTAGTGATTCTGTGTGTCTTTGACTTGTCTGCAAACATTTTATCCATTTAGTAATAAGAGATGCCTAGTTTAGATTCTGTTACAGCCATATATCACAAATAGAGATCATTCTTGGAAGATAAATGGCAATATTGTATTCAGAGACATAACTTCCACAGTACACAATCAGATTTCATTTGGATTAATTATCTGATTAATTACCTAGGTAATCATTAACTGTAATTATTGTAATGACTTATCTGTTTATTTGTATAGGATGGTGCTATATTCTACCACTGGAGAAGAGAAGCTGATGAAGGAAAAGATTATCCATTTGCTCGTTTTAACAAGGCAAGCTTCATTAAAAATCTAGCAAAACTCATGATAATACAATGTACATAGATTTTATCAATATATACATGATAAACGTAGCAGAGCGGGAAGTTGCTCTTCAAAGAAAACATTTCTCAACATATTTGCCATATTATGTAACTACCATATTTACCGCATATGTGCAAAAAATTGAAAGTGTTTTCACCTTTGAATGTTAAAGGCCCACTACCTTTACGAAACAGTTTTTGATTTTTAAAATGGGAATGTAAAACGAGATTAATAATTTTGTAGAGTCGCAAAAGTTATTAACTTACTGTAATTAATACTACACTTATTATCACCTCCTAAACAATTTAATTAAAATAAATAAAATGTAAATTTTCATAACGCGGGTCGTCTTATGTTTCCCCCCGTCGTCCTAAATACTGCGCGGAAGTTGGCTATCACTGCAGCAGACGGTAAAAAACAGCGAAATGACTCTCCATTGTTATCATATATTACGCAGGAAATCTTGCATATGTTTGGTGTTGTAACCTCATCTTAGGCCATCGGTATATATTTTCTGAGGTTATTTTGCTCCGGAAAGGTAGTGGGCCTTTAATGAAAAATATGTTGCTATGGTGTTTCATGGTTTTCTGTTAGGTAAAGGGATGGCTGTGGACTCAGTCACTTCTAAAATAAGATGATGGGGCTCCCATGAACTCAATGTGAAATATATTTGAATTAAATGAACTATATATATAAGCATTTGGATATTTCAAATAAAATTATATTCATTGCAATATAAAGTATACCATATAGCATACAATTCTAAAATATATTGTATAGTTTATATAAATTGCCTCCCAAGATTTAATATCGGACTAGTACTCCCAACTGGAACCCTTATATTAATTAATGAAGGGAAAGTCTGTGTCTGTTTTGCCACTTCTCGAATAGATTAATTGTACAGATCTTTGTCTTTTAGGCTGTGGATGTCCCTGTCTACTCTGATCTGGAGTATCAACAGCACCTTCACGACGACAACTGGACACGCCAGGAAACTGACCACCTGTTTGACCTTTGTAAAAGATTTGACCTACGATTTCTGATTATACATGATCGATGGGATAGAGAGAAGTTCCACAATAGAAGTGTGGAGGATTTAAAGGAGAGATATTACGGCATCTGTAACAACCTCACAAAGGTAGGTATCTAAAGAAAGGGTCTCATGAACAGTATGAACAAAACATGTCTCATTTGCTTTATCAGCCATGTGACCTATTAGAACTGCCTCAGTAGAAATACAAATGATTATCAACAGATTATTAATTCATTATATGTACAATCTTCATTTCATTCGCAGATAATTATGTTTACAAGCAAACAACATTTCTTTTATTCCGAAAAAAAAGTAAAAGGTTTATCTTTCATTTGCAGTTTGTTATGTAAGTGTTAAATTACATTTATGTACTATGAAAATAAGATGAATGGACACAAGAACAAGTTCATTATGAACAAAAATTTATTATATTAAGAATTTGTTACACACATGGTCATATTATTTATATCATATAATGCTGAGTCGGTTATTTATTTTTATTTCGTTATATGTAGATAAGAATATGTTTTACCAAGTTTAAACCATATTCAAGTTTTACTATACATTGTATTGATAAAAATTTAGTACCTTCATTGTTGACAATTATTTTGTATTTATCTGTCATGAAAAAATTCATGAAGATACCATTTATTAGTAAGTTAATAAAAAGATTCTGTAATGATAATGATTGTTTTACACAGGTGAAAGCTGCATAAGGCAAATCTATAAGATTCTGTAATAATAATAAATTAATCATTTTACACAGGTGAGAGCTCCACAGGGCACTGAACCCAAAATTAGAGTATTTGATGCCGAACATGAAAGAAAGAGGAAACTACAGCTGACAAAGTTATTTGAAAGAACACCAGAACAGGTATCTAGTATTATACATGTACGGGACGGAATGGAACATGGGTAATACTATACCCCACCCCTTTTCCTTTTGATGTGTGTGGTGGTGGGAGTACATGGGTAATACTATACCCCGCCCCCTTTTCCTTTTGATGTGTGTGGTGGTGGTGGGGGGGGGGTACATGGGTAATACTATACCTCGCCCCCTTTTCCTTTTGATGTGTGTGGTGGTGGTGGTGGTGGGTGGGGGGGGGGGGGGGGGGGTACATGGGTAATACTATACCTCGCCCCCTTTTCCTTTTGATGTGTGTGGTGGTGGTGGTGGTGGTGGTGGGGGGGGGGGTACATGGGTAATACTATACCTCGCCCCCTTTTCCTTTTGATGTGTGTGTGTGGGGGGCATGGGTAATACTATACCCCGCCCCCTTTTCCTTTTGTATGTGGAGGGGGGAGGGAACATGGGTAATACTATACCCCGCCCCTTTTCCTTTTCATGTGTGTGGTGGTGGTGGTGGTGTCGGGTAATTTAATGTTATTTTAGGATTTAATGTGAAGTAAATGAAGGGAGTGACAGGTATTCAACGTCCTGAGGGTGCTTGGTCGGCAAAGGTTCGGTGGAGGAATCCGAGGTGGATAAAAAAAGGTTAAAAACAGTTAGGATGTTATGGTTGGTAAGATATTGAATTCAATTTCTTGTATCTTGATATTCTGCATTTGCATGTGATGTTATGTGTTTGTGAGCATAACATCAACTTTCTGAGAAAATGATGGGAATTGCGTTCACAAAATAATGATATAAGATTTGATACCTACCTGCAAGGGAGCTTACTCTGGAATATGCAAAGACAGAATAAATGAAATAATACAGATAACTTAAAGTAAAGAGCTATGAATATAGTCCTCTTTTCTCCCCCTCCCCATGTGCCTACATCTACTAGGTATCTGTTGTTGTTTTGTTATTGAGGAGGCCATTGCCATTGATTTTAGTTGATTTGTGCGTTGTTTTTTCGTAAACATTCCACTTTAATTTGATGAATATGGTGTTTTTTTTATTTACAGGTTGAAGAGGAGGAACATTTGATTGCAGAGCTTAAAAAGATTGAACTAAGAAAGAAGGAACGAGAGAAGAAGACACAGGACCTACAGAAGCTGATCACTGCCGCAGACAGTAACATTGATAGTCGTAGAGCAGAGAAAAAACACAACAAAAAGAAAGTACACCAACAGCAGAAACTCAAGGAAGGACTGGTGAGATCCCATATTGGTCAACTCAATTTTCTGAATGATCGACAAATTTTATTCTGTTGTCCATAATTATTTTATCAATATGCTATCATATGCAACCAGTGACATTATAGTAGCCAAAAATATTGTTTTCCAAAAGCACAAATCAGTTTGAGAAGTGACTATATTGTATCTGACGACACCTATTTACCTACGGGTACCGATGTAAGTTTATTAGAATCTGAGAAATATACAGGTCTGGGCTGTCATGACTGTGTCCTTGGACAGGACACTTGACCCAATCTGTACAAGCTAACGCGCTACATTGAATATGTCTGTATCCCATTGCGTTCATACCACCTTTAACGCAATCAAAACACTGTTCAATCTCTATATATATTTAAAAACTGTATGCAAAGAATAAACAGGTGATGCTAATTGATTTTGGAGAGTTTTCATAAGGTAAATATTTAATCCTTGTTTTTGTAACCAAAGTTCACTTAAAGAGGTACAGTATTGGTTGAAATCTGCCACAAAAAGATCATTGGTGATGCAAGTTTCTGAAAGAAAAAAATAATTATGTATTGTACCATACTATGTGTTGAAACTTTGTAATTTACCTCATTTGATTTCAGCCATCTGTGGAACCATCTGGTATCAAGTTCGCCGATTTTAAGGCGTCGGGTGTATCACTTAGAAGTCAGAGGGTAAGTGTTAGCTGGACAAAATTTCAAATCTTTTACGTATAATTTCTATTCCTCTTCTATAATGTGTTGGGGCATTTCTTCTATAATGTGTTGGGGCATTTCTTCTATAATGTGTTGGGGCATTTCTTCTATAATGTGTTGGGGCATTTCTTCTATAATGTGTTGGGGCATTTCTTCTATAATGTGTTGGGGCATTTCTTCTATAATGTGTCGGGGCATTTCTTCTATAATGTGTTGGGGCATTTCTTCTATAATATCTTGGGGCATTTCTTCTATAATATCTTGGGGCATTTCTTCTATAATATCTTGGGGCATTTCTTCTATAATGTTTTGGTGCATTTCTTCTATAATGTTGTGTTGGGGCATTTCTTCTATAATGTGTTGGGGCATTTCTTCTATAATGTGTTGGGGCATTTCTTCTATAATATCTTGGGGCATTTCTTCTATAATGTGTTGGTGCATTTCTTCTATAATGTCTTGGGGCATTTCTTCTATAATATCTTGGGGCATTTCTTCTATAATATCTTGGGGCATTTCTTCTATAATATCTTGGGGCATTTCTTCTATAATATCTTGGGGCATTTCTTCTATAATATCTTGGGGCGTTTCTTCTATAATATCTTGGGGCATTTCTTCTATAATATCTTGGTGCATTTCTTCTATAATATCTTGGGGCATTTCTTCTATAATATCTTGGGGCATTTCTTCTATAATGTCTTGGGGCATTTCTTCTATAATATCTTGGGGCATTTCTTCTATAATATCTTGGGGCATTTCTTCTATAATGTCTTGGGGCATTTCTTCTATAATGTCTTGGGGCATTTCTTCTATATAATATCTTGGTGCATTTCTTCTATAATATCTTGGGGCATTTCTTCTATAATATCTTGGGGGCATTTCTTCTATAATATCTTGGGGCATTTCTTCTATAATATCTTGGGGCATTTCTTCTATAATATCTTGGGGCATTTCTTCTATAATATCTTGGGGCATTTCTTCTATAATATCTTGGGGCATTTCTTCTATAATATCTTGGGGCATTTCTTCTATAATGTCTTGGGGCATTTCTTCTATAATATCTTGGGGCATTTCTTCTATAATATCTTGGGGCATTTCTTCTATAATGTCTTGGGGCATTTCTTCTATAATGTCTTGGGGCATTTCTTCTATAATATCTTGGGGCATTTCTTCTATAATATCTTGGGGCATTTCTTCTATAATATCTTGGGGCATTTCTTCTATAATATCTTGGGGCATTTCTTCTATAATGTCTTGGGGCATTTCTTCTATAATGTGTCGGGGCATTTCTTCTATAATGTCTTGGGGCATTTCTTCTATAATGTCTTGGGGCATTATTTCCAAGTTTGTTGATACCGTAAATCAACATGTTTTTATTGCAAATCAATTTCACCTTTTTTGCTGGGATTGAAAATTCTGAAAATTGGTCGCCACAAAAATATTAACAACAGAGGTAGAATACATCCATATGGGTCTAAATTTCAAAATCAAGTATTTCTAAAAGAGTGCTTATAGACGTGAAAATGCTAAATGAAGTCGCCTCAATTGGTTTTTAATATATTTGATGTGTAAGTATAGGTTTTAGCGTTTAATTTTTTACCTCAGAGACATAACATTTAAAATAATCAAGCATAAATTTATTGAACATGTATCTTAGATTAACGCTCTATATTTCCAGATGAAGCTGCCTGCATCCATAGGTCAGAAAAAGACCAAGGCTATAGAACAAGTTCTAGAGGAACTAGGAATAGGTCAGTATTTTCTGCACATGAAAGTTGACTGTATGAGTACATTTTTGTATTTATCATATAAACTATTACCTGTTATCCACTTAACTTGTCCATGTATATTATTGCATATCTTACTAGTATCGTGTAATTGTGGTTGGACTTAAATCTGTTGATATTGAATTTTTTTTTAAGCATACAACTGTTTGTGATCAAATTATCTTTGAGTTTTCTGAAACTCATAATCTTAAAATTTAATTACTTGATATGGCTTAACTGGGAAAATTAAAACCTATCAAGATTCTTTGTAAAATTGCATAAGAAATCAACTCATTTTAGTCAACTTGTTCCATCCATAATGGGGATAATGGTGAATACAAACTTGTTTCACAGCAGTAACAAAGTGTGTTTATATGAATCATAAGTTTTGCATGAAAAGTTCATGTCATTCTCATATGCAGTTATCAAGAGATTTACATGACAACGGTGCCACACATACATAATCACACATTTCACAATAAGTTACTCATGTGTGACACTGTGAATTGGATAATATACTTATGTAACTAAAGAGTGTGCTGATTCTCTTGTAAGGCTATACCAATACATTGTTTATGTATGTTAATCACATTTAAATTACAATCGTTGCTGTCTGTCCTCTGTAGAATATAACCCTATGCCGACGGAAGAAATTGTGACACAGTTTAATGAACTGCGACAGGATATTGTGCTTTTGTATGAACTGAAGTTGGCGTTAGCTACGTGTGATTACGAGGTCGAATCTCTGAGACACAGATTTGAAACCTTAGCTCCCGGAAAGGTAAGCTTGTAGAAGTTTAACCGTCTCTCAGAAAATTGATTACCGAGGTAATGTAATAATATATCAATAAAGTTTTATACTTATCTTTATATAATTTATTAATATATTAATAAACTTTTAAAATAAGTTGAGTTTGAACATAGTTAAATTATAGAACATCTACAATATCTCTTGCATGCTATAAACGTTTGTTTATTTGACATCAATAGCAAACAATTTTAAAAGACGTACACAAATCACTATCGATTACTGGCATGTAAAGCTAGTGTCCCCTGACATTTTCACGTCCATGCTGGGAATACAGCTGTGACAGGCAAGGTGAACGACATCTATACCACCTGACCAGCCTTGAAATAATCTTATGCGTCTTGTAACAAATTAATCAAAAATAGTTGACATTAAAATCTGGCCTTGTTGAATAAGTAAAAGAGTTGACATTAAAATCTGACGTTATTGAATATGTTATACTAATTATATATATATATATAATGAACGTTTTGATTTGAAGGCTGTAGAACCAGAATTATTGAAACCAGATACAAGTACTGCTAACCTGGAAATATCCTCCAATCTGTTTAATCCTGCTCTCCTCACACCCGACTCACCCTCAAGACAGAAGAAGTTAGCTGAGGCTATTGATGTTGTGGGAACTCCAGGAACGCCAAATGTAAGTATTATTAAGTAAATAATACAAAAACTGTCAATTCACTGGCGAGGACTTGATCATTCCTCATGGACTGGACTTAACATGAACCCAATGATATATTTGTAATCACAAAAATATCAATTTCTACGGAATGAAAATTAAATGTAGTATTTTTATATTGTGTTCATAATATATCTTTACCAAATGTAGTTTAAAAAATAATGTGTAGTTTTGTTATTTCATTTCTTTTTTAAATCGATTTGTTGCTTCTCTCTTTTTTGTTTGAAATAAAAAAAAAAGGATTTCTGAAAGTAAATTTGTTTTCTTTTTCAGAGAAAAAGAAAGGCTGCACTTGAGCAGAGTAACATCCTCAAGAAGATTAAACACTAAAGGATGAAAGCACACACAACAGTACAACTTCAAGGCTCATATTCTGTCTTACTGGAGTTATCTCCCCTGGTAGTCAACATGTGGATCCTTGCTCAACTGACAAGTACAACTGCACAAAGTTTTACTCCAGAAGCAAATAGAAAGAACATTTCCCCAATAACATCAGCTTACTTTCATGCTTAGCAGCACTGGAGAAATGTCTTGAAGTTGTTAGTTAAAGTGAGTAGTGCAATTTTAATGATGAGCACAATTCCATTGGGGGAGCTGTGTTCACTTTCAGTTCTGAAGCAACGAAAAACTATTTCGGTCGGAAGAGACTTTCAAATGTATGGACGTGTGTTGCGAGTTCAGTTGAATGGATTTAAAGGCTGATTTGAATATGTTAAATCTTTGTATTCATTCTGTGTGCGTGATATATGTTGTTAATGAGTGTGAACAGATTACGAGACTGAATTGAATGTTGGAAGTGATACTTTGTTATATATGTGTCAGGTATTTGAATGTTACCTGAGAGTTAATGGATGTGACGGAGGATGTGAAGGACTGTACAATGTGGATGTATTAATGGTTTGTTATGTTTGAGAACAAGTGATGTTTATATTGATAACAAACTACAACTGAAAGCATGTAAAGTTGTGATTTTAATTCAAATTTCTGAAACAATCATGTGACAATTTTTTTTTTCTTTTTGCTAAGAAAAGTCCCAGATTTCTCATAATGATAAGTCTCAGAGAAAGCTTATTTTGGCATAATTATTTTTACTATTAAATGCTAAAATTTTAGCATATGTTATTAGACAGATTCTAACACATTTAGTGCTTACAAAATCCTTTGCCATTGGAATGATGCTAATTAAGTAACTGATAGTAATGAGATTAATCTTGATAATCAGAATCACCAGCATAAGTCATTATCTGTGTTATATAGAACCTCCATCCCTAACACCTGGCACGGTTTGTAAGCTGTGTCATAAGCTGTGTTATATAGAACCTCCATCCCTAACACCTGGCACGGTTTGTAAGCTGTGTTATATAGAACCTCCATCCCTAACACCTGGCACGGTTTGTAAGCTGTGTTATATAGAACCTCCATCCCTAACACCTGGCACGGTTTGTAAGCTGTGTTATATAGAACCTCCATCCCTAACACCTGGCACGGTTTGTAAGCTGTGTTATATATATCCCTAACACCTGCACCCCTCCATCCCTAACACCTGGCACGGTTTGTAAGCTGTGTTATATAGAACCTCCATCCCTAACACCTGGCACGGTTTGTAAGCTGTGTTATATAGAACCTCCATCCCTAACACCTGGCACGGTTTGTAAGCTGTGTTATATAGAACCTCCATCCCTAACACCTGGCACGGTTTGTAAGCTGTGTTATATAGAACCTCCATCCCTAACACCTGGCACGGTTTGTAAGCTGTGTTATATAGAACCTCCATCCCTAACACCTGGCACGGTTTGTAAGCTGTGTTATATAGAACCTCCATCCCTAACACCTGGCACGGTTTGTAAGCTGTGTTATATAGAACCTCCATCCCTAACACCTGGCACGGTTTGTAAGCTGTGTTATATAGAACCTCCATCCCTAACACCTGGCACGGTTTGTAAGCTTGTAAGCACGGTTGTGCTGTGTTATATAGAACCTCCATCCCTAGAACCACTAACACTGGCACGGTTTGTAAGCTGTGTTATATAGAACCTCCATCCCTAACACCTGGCACGGTTTGTAAGCTGTGTTATATAGAACCTCCATCCCTAACACCTGGCACGGTTTGTAAGCTGTGTTATATAGAACCTCCATCCCTAACACCTGGCACGGTTTGTAAGCTGTGTTATATAGAACCTCCATCCCTAACACCTGGCACGGTTTGTAAGCTGTGTTATATAGAACCTCCATCCCTAACACCTGGCACGGTTTGTAAGCTGTGTTATATAGAACCTCCATCCCTAACACCTGGCACGGTTTGTAAGCTGTGTTATATAGAACCTCCATCCCTAACACCTGGCAGGTTTGTAAGCTGTGTTATATAGAACCTCCATCCCTAAACACCTGGCACGGTTTGTAAGCTGTGTTACATAGAACCTCCATCCCTAACACCTGGCACGGTTTGTAAGCTGTGTTATATAGAACCTCCATCCCTAACACCTGGCAACGGTTTGTAAGCTGTGTTATATAGAACCTCCATCCCTAACACGGCCTGGCACGGTTTGTAAGCTGTGTTATATAGAACCTCCATCCCTAACACCTGGCACGGTTTGTAAGCTGTGTTATATAGAACCTCCATCCCTAACACCTGGCACGGTTTGTAAGCTGTGTTATATAGAACCTCCATCCCTAACACCTGGCACGGTTTGTAAGCTGTGTTATATAGAACCTCCATCCCTAACACCTGGCACGGTTTGTAAGCTGTGTTACATAGAACCTCCATCCCTAACACCTGGCACGGTTTGTAAGCTGTGTGTTACATAGAACCTCCATCCCTAACACCTGGCACGGTTTGTAAGCTGTGTTATATAGAACCTCCATCCCTAACACACTGGCACGGTTTGTAAGCTGTGTTATATAGAACCTCCATAACTCCTCCTAACACCTGGCACGGTTTGTAAGCTGTGTTATATAGAACCTCCATCCCTAACACCTGGCACGGTTTGTAAGCTGTGTTATATAGAACCTCCATCCCTAACACCTGGCACGGTTTGTAAGCTGTGTTATATAGAACCTCCATCCCTAACACCTGGCACGGTTTGTAAGCTGTGTTATATAGAACCTCCATCCCTAACACCTGGCACGGTTTTGTAAGCGGTGAACCTCCATCCCTAACACCTGGCACGGTTTGTAAGCTGTGTTAATAGAACCTCCATCCCTAACACCTGGCACGGTTTGTAGCTGTGTTATATAGAACCTCCATCCCTAACACCTGGCACGGTTTGTAAGCTGTGTTACATAGAAACCTCCATCCCTAACACCTGGCACGGTTTGTAAGCTGTGTTATATAGAACCTCCATCCCTAACACCTGGCACGGTTTGTAAGCTGTGTTATATAGAACCTCCATCCCTAACACCTGGCACGGTTTGTAAGCTGTGTTATATAGAACCTCCATCCCTAACACCTGGCACGGTTTGTAAGCTGTGTTATATAGAACCTCCATCCCTAACACCTGGCACGGTTTGTAAGCTGTGTTATATAGAACCTCCATCCCTAACACCTGGCACGGTTTGTAAGCTGTGTTATATAGAACCTCCATCCCTAACACCTGGCACGGTTTGTAAGCTGTGTTACATAGAACCTCCATCCCTAACACCTGGCACGGTTTGTAAGCTGTGTTATATAGAACCTCCATCCCTAACACCTGGCACGGTTTGTAAGCTGTGTTATATAGAACCTCCATCCCTAACACCTGGCACGGTTTGTAAGCTGTGTTATATAGAACCTCCATCCCTAACACCTGGCACGGTTTGTAAGCTGTGTTATATAGAACCTCCATCCCTAACACCTGGCACGGTTTGTAAGCTGTGTTATATAGAACCTCCATCCCTAACACCTGGCACGGTTTGTAAGCTGTGTTATATAGAACCTCCATCCCTAACACCTGGCACGGTTTGTAAGCTGTGTTATATAGAACCTCCATCCCTAACACCTGGCACGGTTTGTAAGCTGTGTTATATAGAACCTCCATCCCTAACACCTGGCACGGTTTGTAAGCTGTGTTATATAGAACCTCCATCCCTAACACCTGGCACGGTTTGTAAGCTGTGTTATATAGAACCTCCATCCCTAACACCTGGCACGGTTTGTAAGCTGTGTTATATAGAACCTCCATCCCTAACACCTGGCACGGTTTGTAAGCTGTGTTATATAGAACCTCCATCCCTAACACCTGGCACGGTTTGTAAGCTGTGTTTATATAGAACCTCCATCCCTAACACCTGGCACGGTTTGTAAGCTGTGTTATATAGAACCTCCATCCCTAACACCTGGCACGGTTTGTAAGCTGTGTTATATAGAACTCCATCCTAACACCTTACATAGAACCTCCATCCCTAACACCTGGCACGGTTTGTAAGCTGTGTTATATAGAACCTCCATCCCTAACACCTGGCACGGTTTGAAAGCTACAATGTGCTCGTGTGTCAATATTGATGGATGAATAAAAGAGATCAAAACAAATAAAATTGAAATGAATTTTTTTTTTTAAAGTATTCTTTTTGCTCAATCATTATTAAGTGCAGATTTGACATGGAATGTATTGGCATAATAATACATTGAATGATAAACCGGGTCTTTGGAAAAACACTCGGTATCTATAATCCAACAACTTCTTAAAGGAATGGATGGAATTACATATATCATCATCTATCTAAAATAAGTCTAATATTGTTAAAAAATCTGACACATCAAAACTAGATTTTAGAAGTACTAAAAATAAATATTTCTTTAAATGAAGAATGATAAAATAATGAATTTTTACAAATAAATAGATGTGACATTATTGTTGTATACAATTATCACGATAATAGTGTATGACTAATGGCAAAGTAAGTTCCTCAAAAGGTTACTTTATATTGTGATTTAAATTAAGATAATGAACACCAGCTTCGGTATTGCAATTCGACACTAATATCAAAATTTTAGAAGGAAGGAAAACTACTGAAACAACTTTGATGCTGAGATTTCACGATACTGAAATGATGTCGTAATCACTGGAAGGTGGGACTAATCAACCGAAATACCCTAGTACTTTACCAATGTCATTTTGATACAAACAAACTTAATGACAAATGGTAGAATGAGATTCCCTGTAGACTTTCAGTAATGGCTTGATGTATAAGCATTAGTATGTATTTCCCCATGATTTTAGTAGAATTGGATGCAATGTAATATACCATCTCACATTTAAAATATATACATGTATAGTGCTCCAATACCACTTCTATCATTTGATTTTTTCCTCAGCATGTCAAAGTTAAAACTTCTAAACATAGCAGAATGTGAGTGTTTTGATCAGGTTATGTGAAATACATGTTAAAATATCACAAAATAAAAATGCATCATAAATCTCATGATCGATTAATAAAAGTACATAATATACATTTATAGCCCTCTATGGAGGGATACATCTAGAATTGTCTCATGGAAAGAGCTTCGCCCTCGGGAAAATAACTCTTTCCAGGGAGACAATTCTAGATGTGTCCCAACACATAGGGACATAATTATTTAATCATACCAAACAAAATTGAAACAAATCCATAAATTTGTTACATCAACAAGCTATCTAAATCTCTTGTAAAAGAACTCATAAAGATATTTCCCAACCACATTGCTAAATTCATCGAGCTGCAAAAAATTAGAAACAGCGTTGTCATTGTTGGTTGATGTTGCAGATGACATCAATTTCCAGTCATGTGCGGAGCTTCCAAGTGGTTATTTCTCTAGGGTTATTTGCCCCGCCTCCCAATTCCGGTTAAATATCCAAGTTATTCAATGTCATTTGATCAAGTTTAATCCAATCGGAACATTCTAAATGAAAGTGAGGTATAATAATGGTAAATGTGTTGATGAATCGGTGTTCAATCCCAATGTATCATTTTATCATGGACGGATATATACACCAAGATCTATAACATAATTGTAAAAGGCACTTAAGTGTGTGTGTGACAAATCAACTAGCATGTATCACACTGCTTCTAATATACCAAGTATGTCTGGTACAGGTGGTCATATTTGAATGACTTGGATTATTAATCAATAAGTTGTACAAAATAATGATTTAAAATACTTTAAATATACATCACATTTAGAAATGTTGTACAATCTAAAATAAGTTTATTATGACATCAAATTTAGAAATGTTGTACAATCTAAAATAAGTTTATTATGATAAAATAAATAACAGTATTAAATAATAAACATTTGGAAAGGTTGTACAATCTAAAATAAGTTTATTATGATAAAATAAATAACAGTATTAAATAATAAACATTTGGAACGGTTGTACAATCTTTAACATAATTTTCAATTCATTATGAATAAAATAAATAACAGTATTAAATAATAAACATTTGGAACGGTTGATGTACAATCTTTAACATAATTTTCAATTCATTATTATAAATAAGCAAAATAATAAGGGAAAAAAAACATTTTGGAAAGGTCATACAATCTTGGACACTGCTTCATTATGATAAATAACATTCAGATACATGTAATATTAAACATTTGGAAATGTCATACAATCTTGGACACTGCTTCATTAATATGTACTACACCTACACAAATATACAAACTAAAAAAAAAACAAGTGCCTATACACAAATAGACCACATTATCGACATCAGTCTTATGATTTAAAGTGTTGAAATTACAACTTTATAAAATAATCTCCCAGCCTTTTCAAACCCTGTGATCTTGAATAATGGAAGAACAGTAAACTTGCTAAAAAACTTATCTGGATTGGTGTATTCCGGCGTACTTGTATGGCATTTCCCTCCTTAATTTATGCTTACTAAAACCTGTATAATCTAGAAACATGGCTATCCCGCCAAAATAAGATAAGTTACTCTGTGTAACATTTCAAACATGTTCAGGATAAAGTATAGTGACAGTTTCGACCAATAGCCATTTCAGACATATTACATACACAACACTTATGACTGATTTTTAAACTTCAACTGTTCCTTGTGTTGGATGAAAAACGTAAATCAGTTACCAAATAACAATTTCTTCCATGATCTTTCATACAGCTAGTAACATTTTATGCATAGTTACTAGTAACAGTACATTTTATATTAGCTATATATAAACATATGGATAAGTAATATGGCACTAATTGTTCATCATCATCGTGCATTTATATAAAGCTTTTTAAGCATTTGTGGATTAAGACAGAAAAAAGAAACCCAAAGTTCAATCGAACATCATATAAAATGTCTGTTTCAAGAAATAAAACAATAAGACAACAAGGACTGACTTCAGACAATAAAACTCTGTGACAGAACAGGAATAACTATCTCATCTTAGGGTGCCAAACTCTATAGGCACCCAGACAAACACACACACACTCATCACAACTGGATATCTTGTAGAAGAAGGCAGTTTTTGTTATAAACTTGAACTGGTTTGACTGTTTGTAAACAAAATTATTTCAAGTATAAATCCGGAGACCCCTGCTTATTTTGATTCAAGCCTACTCATCAGAAAATTATATAAAATCATCAGATCTTTAATTAATTCACAAAGGAAGAACTAGGTCCAACTAGTCAAACCCTTTACTGTAAACATTGATATTTTTGTGAGTGCATAATTTTGCAATTTTCATGCATAAAACTTTCACTGCTATTATATATGCAATAGATACACTTTCATTCTGTTAACAAGTTTATATGTACAGTATATTACGCTTTTGGGAAGTTTTTGTGATCAAGCGACTTTCATGTAATTAGCGAAACGGTCCTAGCCTCTTGTAGACGGATCCACCACACATATCATGGCTGTATATCTAAGGGTACAGGTCTCTTGTAGAAGGCACCCACAAAACATATCATGGCTGGATATCTCAGGGTACAGATCACGGCTGGATATCTTAGGGTACAGGTCTCTTGACGAGGGGACCCATCACATAGATCACGGCTGGATATCTCAAGGTACAGGTCTCTTGTAGAGGGGACCCACCACACATATCATGGCTGGATATCTAAGGGTACAAGTCTCTTGTAAAGTGGACCACCACACATATCATGGCTGGATATTTCGGGGTACAAGACTCTTGTAGAGGGACCATGACACAGATCATGGCTGGATATCTCAGGGTACAGGTCTCTTGTAGAAGGCACCCACAAAACATATCATGGCTGGATATCTCAGGGTACAGGTCTCTTGTAGAAGGCACCCACAAAACATATCACGGCTGGATATCTCAGGGTACAGGACTCTTGTCGAGGGGACCCATCACATAGATCACGGCTGGATATCTCAAGGTACAGGTCTCTTGTAGAGGGAACCCACCACACATATCATGGCTGGATATCTCAGGGTACAGGACTCTTGTAGAGGGGACCCACCACATAGACCATGGCTTGATATCTCAGGGTACAGAACTCTTGTAGGGTACAGGACTCTTGTACAGAGACCCACCACACAGATCATGGCTGGATATCTCAGGGTACAGGACTCTTGTACAGGGACCCACCACAAAGATCATGGCTGGATATCTCAGGGTACAGGACTCTTGTACAGGGACCCACCACACAGATCATGGCTGGATATCTCAGGGTACAGGACTCTTGTACAGGGACCCACCACACAGATCATGGCTGGATATCTCAGGGTACAGGTCTCTTGTAGAAGGCACCCACAAAACATATCATGGCTGGATATCTCAGGGTACAGGACTCTTGTACAGGGACCCACCACACAGATCATGGCTGGATATCTCAGGGTACAGGACTCTTGTACAGGGACCCACCACAAAGATCATGGCTGGATATCTCAGGGTACATGACTCTTGTACAGGGACCCACCACACAGATCAAGGCTGGATATCTCAGGGTACAGGACTCTTGTACAGGGACCCACCACACAGATCATGGCTGGATATCTCATGGTACAGGACTCTTGTACAGGGACCCACCACAAAGACCATGGCTGGATATCTCGGGGTATAGGACTCTTGTACAGGGACCCACCACACAGACCATGGCTGGATATTTCAGGGTACAGAACTCTTGTATGGTACAGGACTCTTGCAGAGGGGACACGGCTGGATATCTCAGGGTACAGGACTCTTGTACAGAGACCCACCACACAGATCACTGCTGGATATCTCAATAATACTTTGTTATAATGTCTTTTTGTGGTGATGAATCCACCTTCTCCTACTTTTCTAAGGTGCAGATCATGGACCATTATCTTCATACAGCTTATACACCAGCTAAAAAGACATAAGTCACAAAATCACTCATTTAATATTCAGCGAAATCAAGAATAGAACAAGAGGCCCAGAGGGCCTGTATCGCTCACCTGGTTTGTAATGCCAAGTAATGTTCTGAATACAGGTTCATTGTTTCTTCTCTGAAGGAATTTTAATATTAACCTCCAAATCCCCTATTGGGCCCCACCCCTCCCGCCCCCAGGGGGTCAGAGCCAAAACTTATACAAGTTCTGTTCCCCTTCTTCCAAGGATGTTTATGGCCAAATTTGGTCACAATCCAAACAAAACTCTAGGACAAGAAGTGATTTATAGGATTTACCTCTATTTCCCCTATTGGGCCTCACCCCTCCTGCCCTCGGGG
This sequence comes from Argopecten irradians, assembly GCF_041381155.1. Classification (NCBI taxonomy): domain Eukaryota; kingdom Metazoa; phylum Mollusca; class Bivalvia; order Pectinida; family Pectinidae; genus Argopecten; species Argopecten irradians. The sequence goes on from NC_091139.1 coordinate 29,915,590, forward strand.
GGCCAGAGTCAAAATTTATACAAGTTCTGTTCCCCTTCCCCAAAGGATGTTTGTGGCCAAATTTGGTTACATTCCATTCAGAACTCTATGACAAGTAGTGATTTAAAGGATTTACCTCTATTTCCCCTATTGGGCCCCGCCCCTCCTTCCCCTGGGGGATCAGAGCCAAAATTTATACAAGTTCTATTCCCCTTCCCCCCAAGGATGTTTGTGGCCAAATTTGGTTACAATTCATGTAGAGCTCTAGGACAAGTAGAGATTTAAAGGATTTACCTCTATTCCCCCTATTGGGCCCCGCCCCTCCTGCCCCCAGGGGGTCAGAGCCAAAATTTATACAAGGTCTGTTCCCCCTCCCCCAAGGATGTTTGTGGCCAAATTTGGTTACATTCCATTCAAAACTCTATGACTAGTAGCGATTTAAAGGATTTACCTCTATTACCCCTATTGGGCCCCGCCCCTCCTGCCCCTGGGGGATCAGAGCCAAAATTTATACAAGTTCTGTTCCCCTTCCCCCAAGGATGTTTGTGGCCAAATTTGGTTACATTCCATTCAGAACTCTATGACTAGTAGCGATTTAAAGGATTTACCTCTATTTCCCCTATTGGGCCCCGCCCCTCCTGCCCCCGGGGGACCAGAGTCAAAATTTATACAAGTTCTGTTCCCCTTCCCCCAAGGATGTTTGTGGCCAAATTTGGTTACAATTCATGTAGAACTCTATTACAAGTAGCGATTTAAAGGATTTACCTCTATTTCCCCTATTGGGCCCCGCCCCTCCTGCCCCCAGGGGATCAGAGCCAAAATTTATACAAGTTCTGTTCCCCTTCCCCCAAGGATGTTTGTGGCCAAATTTGGTCACAATCCATGCAAAACTCTAGGACAAGTAGCGATTTATAGGATTTACCTCTATTTCCCCTATTGGGCCCCGCCCCTCCTGCCCCCGGGGGGTCAGAGCCAAAATTTATACAAGTTCTGTTCCCCTTCCCCCAAGGATGTTTGTGGCCAAATTTGGTTACATTCCATTCAGAACTCTATGACTAGTAGCGATTTAAAGGATTTACCTCTATTTCCCCTATTGGGCCCCGCCCCTCCTGCCCCTGGGGGATCAGAGCCAAAATTTATACAAGTTCTGTTCCCCTTCCCCCAAGGATGTTTGTGGCCAAATTTGGTTACAATTCATGTAGAACTCTAGGACAAGTAGCGATTTAAAGGATTTACCTCTATTTCCCCTATTGGGCCCCGCCCCTCCTGCCCCCGGGGGGTCAGAGCCAAAATTTATACAAGTTCTGTTCCCCTTCCCCCAAGGATGTTTGTGGCCAAATTTGGTTACATTCCATTCAGAACTCTAGGACAAGTAGCGATTTAAAGGATTTACCTCTATTTCCCCTATTGGGCCCCGCCCCTCCTGCCCCCAGGGGGTCAGAGCCAAAATTTATACAAGGTCTGTTCCCCCTCCCCCAAGGATGTTTGTGGCCAAATTTGGTTACATTCCATTCAAAACTCTATGACTAGTAGCGATTTAAAGGATTTACCTCTATTACCCCTATTGGGCCCCGCCCCTCCTGCCCCTGGGGGATCAGAGCCAAAATTTATACAAGTTCTGTTCCCCTTCCCCCAAGGGTGTTTGTGGCCAAATTTGGTTACATTCCATTCAGAACTCTATGACTAGTAGCGATTTAAAGGATTTACCTCTATTTCCCCTATTGGGCCCCGCCCCTCCTGCCCCCTGGGGACCAGAGTCAAAATTTACACAAGTTCTGTTCCCCTTCCCCCAAGGATGTTTGTGGCAGAATTTGGTTACAATTCATGTAGAACTCTATTACAAGTAGCGATTTAAAGGATTTACCTCTATTTCCCCTATTGGGCCCCGCCCCTCCTGCCCCCGGGGGATCAGAGCCAAAATTTATACAAGTTCTGTTCCCCTTCCCCAAAGGATGTTTGTGGCCAAATTTGGTTACATTCCATTCAGAACTCAATGATAAGTAGTGATTTAAAGGATTTACCTCTATTTCCCCTATTGGGCCCCGCCCCTCCTGCCCCTGGGGGATCAGAGCCAAAATTTATACAAGTTCTGTTCCCCTTCCCCCAAGGATGTTTGTGGCCAAATTTGGTTACAATTCATGTAGAGCTCTAGGACAAGTAGAGATTTAAAGGATTTACCTATATTCCCCCTATTGGGCCCCGCCCCTCCTGCCCCCGGGGGACCAGAGCCAAAATTTATACAAGTTCTGTTCCCCTTCCCCCAAGGATGTTTGTGGCCAAATTTAGTTACATTCCATTCAGAACTCTACGACAAGTAGTGATTTAAAGGATTTACCTCTATTTCCCCTACTGGGCCCCGCCCCTCCTGCCCCCGGGGGATCAGAGCCAAAATTTATACAAGGTCTGTTCCCCCTCCCCCAAGGATGTTTGTGGCCAAATTTGGTTACATTCCATTCAGAACTCTATGACTAGTAGCGATTTAAAGGATTTACCTCTATTACCCCTATTGGGCCCCGCCCCTCCTGCCCCCGGGGGACCAGAGCCAAAATTTATACAAGTTCTGTTCCCCTTCCCCCAAGGATGTTTGTGGCCAAATTTAGTTACATTCCATTCAGAACTCTACGACAAGTAGTGATTTAAAGGATTTACCTCTATTTCCCCTACTGGGCCCCGCCCCTCCTGCCCCCGGGGGATCAGAGCCAAAATTTATACAAGTTCTGTTCCCCTTCCCCCAAGGATGTTTGTGGCCAAATTTAGTTACATTCCATTCAGAACTCTATGACAAGTAGCGATTTAAAGGATTTACCTCTATTTCCCCTATTGGGCCCCGCCCCTCCTGCCCCCGGGGGACCAGAGCCAAAATTTATACAAGTTCTGTTCCCCTTCCCCCAAGGATGTTTGTGGCCAAATTTAGTTACATTCCATTCAGAACTCTACGACAAGTAGTGATTTAAAGGATTTACCTCTATTTCCCCTACTGGGCCCCGCCCCTCCTGCCCCCGGGGGATCAGAGCCAAAATTTATACAAGTTCTGTTCCCCTTCCCCCAAGGATGTTTGTGGCCAAATTTAGTTACATTCCATTCAGAACTCAATGACAAGTAGCGATTTAAAGGATTTACCTCTATTTCCCCTATTGGGCCCCGCCCCTCCTGCCCCCGGGGGACCAGAGCCAAAATTTATACAAGTTCTGTTCCTTCCCCCAAGGATGTTTGTGGCCAAATTTAGTTACATTCCATTCAGAACTCTATTACTAGTAGCGATTTAAAGGATTTACCTCTATTTCCCCTACTGGGCCCCGCCCCTCCTGCCCCCGGGGGATCAGAGCCAAAATTTATACAAGTTCTGTTCCCCTTCCCCCAAGGATGTTTGTGGCCAAATTTAGTTACATTCCATTCAGAACTCTATGACAAGTAGCGATTTAAAGGATTTACCTCTATTTCCCCTATTGGGCCCCGCCCCTCCTGCCCCCGGGGGACCAGAGCCAAAATTTATACAAGTTCTGTTCCTTCCCCCAAGGATGTTTGTGGCCAAATTTAGTTACATTCCATTCAG